>NC_034175.2:63745867-63943734 GCF_002021735.2 Oncorhynchus kisutch | reverse complement strand
GAGAGAGAGAGAGAAAGAGAGAGAGAGATAGCTGGAGAGAGAAAGAGAGAGAGAGAGAGAAGAGAGAGAGAGGAGAGGGAGAGAGAAGAGAGATGGAGAGATAGGGAGAGAGAGAGGGAGAGGGAGAGAGAGAGGGAGAGAGTGAGGGAGAGGGAGAGGGAGAGAGGGAGGGAGAGGGGACAGACATCTGTGAGGAATGTCTTCTCTTCAGTTTGATTCATGGACAAATCCATCAACCTGACGAGGAGAAGATGTTGATTTGGCTCAACTGACACAAATGACTCTCAGGGCATGGATAATTTACTACAAAAATATGCTAGAAATAAAGTGGAAGGAGCAAGACAATAGACAATAGACACAACTACTTTTTGAAATAAACATGGATTGTAAAAAAATGTATTTTTGGATAGCACAAGTGTTTATGATGTCAAACTGAAATAAATTATTTTACAACTAGGCCCAGTGGATGTGTGGATGTGAGGGAGTGAGAATAGGGAGTGTGAATATGAGGGAGTGAGAATGGGGAGTGAGAATCGGTAGTGTGAATATGAGGGTGTGAGAATGGGGAGTGAGAATTTGAGGGAGTGAGAATGGGGAGTGAGAATAGGGAGTGTGAATATGAGGGTGTGAGAATGGGGAGTGAGAATTTGAGGGAGTGAGAATGGGGAGTGAGAATGGGGAGGGAGAATGTGAGGGAGTGAGAATAGGGAGTGAAAATGGGGAGTGTGAATATGAGGGAGTGAGAATGTGAGGGAGTGAGAATGGGGAGTGAGAATGGGGAGTGTGAATTTGAGGGAGTGAGAATGGGGAATGAAAATATGAGGGAGTGTAAATGGGGAGTGAGAATAGGGAGTGTGAATATGAGCGAGTAAGAATGGGGAGTGAGAATATGAGGGCGTGAGAATGGGGAGTGAGAATAGGGAGTGAGAATATGAGGGAGTGAGAATGGGGAGTGAGAATGTGAGGGAGTGAGAATGGGAGTGTGAATGTGGAGTGAGAATTTGAGGGAGTGAGAATATGAGGGAGTGAGAATGGGGATGAGAATGGGGAGTGAGAATGTGAGGGAGTGAGAATAGGGAGTGTGAATGTGAGGGAGTGAGAATAGGGAGTGTGAATGTGAGGGAGTGAGAATAGGGAGTGTGAATGTGAGGGCGTGAGAATAGGGAGTGTGAATGTGAGGGAGTGAGAATAGAGAGTGTGAATGTGAGGGAGTGAGAATAGGGAGTGTGAATGTGAGGGAGTGAGAATAGGGAGTGTGAATGTGAGGGAGTGAGAATAGGGAGTGTGAATGTGAGGGAGTGAGAATAGGGAGTGTGAATGTGAGGGAGTGAGAATAGGGAGTGTGAATGTGAGGGAGTGAGAATAGGGAGTGTGAATGTGAGGGAGTGAGAATAGGGAGTGTGAATGTGAGGGAGTGAGAATAGGGAGTGTGAATGTGAGGGAGTGAGAATAGGGAGTGTGAATGTGAGGGAGTGAGAATAGGGAGTGTGAATGTGAGGGAGTGAGAATAGGGAGTGTGAATGTGAGGGAGTGAGAATAGGGAGTAGTAGAGACCCAACAATTTTTTCTTTCTTTGCATTTTGTTTGCTGGAACAAATGTCACGGGAACAACATGCCAAGGTGCCAACAAGGGAGAAATCAAGACTCTTACCCCTCTCTATCCAGATGAGAGTGAGAGAGAGAGAGAGATAAAGCCCCTTGAGTTGAATTGAAGGAGAGAGAAAGAGAGAGAGAGACACACAGATAGAGAGACAGAGCGTGAGAGACAGAGCGTGAGAGACAGAGCGAGAGGAGGGAGGGAGGAGAGCATTGATGGTCTGACTCTGACTCACAAGGCCTTCACATCCTTAAAGCTGTTGAATGTTCTTACTGTCTCTTTCAACTCCACCACTCCTTGTGGGGTTTCCTGTAACCATGGTGACTGTAGAGGTCAGATGTTCCACACACTGTATTGTCGACCAGGTAAATTCCCAAGTCCCAACACAGCCGGGTTAGAGTACAATTCCCTCAAGCCACATTCTTTTATTTTTAAAAACTCACTGACAAAGTCTTATTATCACTGGCTGTGTGCATTAAGAACTGAAGAACTCTGTCCTTGTGGTTAGAACGTCACATACAGTCGTGGCCAAAAGTTTTGAGTCTGCTGCCTCAGTTTGTATGATGTCAATTTGCATATACTCCAGAATGTTATGAAGAGTGATCAGATGAATTACAATTCATTGCAAAGTCCCTCTTTGCCATGCAAATGAACTGAATCACAAAAAAAACATTTCCACTGCATTTCAGCCCTGCAACAAAAAGACCAGCTGACATCATGTCAGTGATTCTCTCGTAAACACAGGTGTGAGTGTTGACGAGAACTAGCCTGGAGATCACTCTGTCATGCTGATTGAGTTCGAATAACAGACTGGAAGCTTCAAAAGGAGGGTGGTGCTTGGAATCATTGTTCTTCCTCTGTCAACCATGGTTACCTGCAAATAAACATGTGCCGTCATCATTGCTTTGCACAAAAAGGGCTTCACAGGCAGGGATATTGCTGTCAGTAAGATTGCACCTAAATCAACCATTTATCGATCATCAAGAACTTCAAGGAGAGTGGTTCAATTGTTGTGAAGAAGGCTTCAGGGCACCCAAGAAAGTCCAGCAAGAGCCAGGAACGTCTCCTAAAGTTGATTCAGCTGCGGGATCGGGGCACCACCAGTACAGAGCTTGCTCAGGAACGGCAGCAGGCAGGTGTGAGTGCATCTGCACGCACAGTGAGGCAAAGACTTTTGGAGGATGGCCTGGTGTCAAGAAGGGCAGCAAAGAAGCCACTTCTCTCCAGGAAAAACATCAGGGACAGACTGATATTCTGCAAAAGGTATAGGGATTGGACTGCTGAGGACTGGGGTAAAGTAATTTTCTCTGATGAATCCCCTTTCCAATTGTTTGGCGCATCTGTAAAAAATATTGTCCTGGAGAAGACAAGGTGAGCACTACCATCAGTCCTGTGTCATGCCAACAGTAAAGCCTCCTGAGACCATTCATGTGTGGGGTTGTTTCTCAGCCAAGGGAGTGGGGCTGACTCACAATTTTGCCTAAGAACACAGCCATGAATAAAGAATGGTACCAACACATCCTCCGAGAGCAACTTCTCCCAACCATCCAGGAACAGTTTGGCGACGAACAATGCCTTTTCCAGCATGATGGAGCACCTTGCCATAAGACAAAAGTGAGAACTAAGTAGGGAACAAAACATCTATATTTTGTGTCCATGGCCAGGAAACTCCCCAGACCTTAATCCCATTGAGAACTTGTGGTCAATCCTCAAGAGGCGGGTGAACAAACAAAAACCCACAAATTCTGAAAAACTCGCAAGCATTGATTATGCAAGAATGGGCTGCCATCAGTCAGGATGTGGCCCAGAAGTTAATTGACAGCATGCCAGGGCGGATTGCAGAGGACTTGAAAAAGAAGGGTCAACACTGCAAATATTGACTCTTTGCATCAACTTCATGTAATTGTATATAAAAGCCTTTGACACTTATGAAAGGCTTGTAATTATACTTCAGTATTCCATAGTAACATCTGGCAAAAATATCTAAAGACACTGAAGCAGCAAACTTTGTGAAAATTAATATTTGTGTCATTCTCAAAACTTTTGGCCACGACTGTACAGTCTGTACTGAGGCGTTAACAGTTCCTATGAGAATACTTTGAAGATGAGCAGAAAGAACCAAACTGGCCCCTTTGTCTGAGTTTGAGCTTGCACTGTAACAAGAGCTCTATTAGAATACAACTATTCTCATATTATTGGTTTGACACTGTGTCCCCCACCTGTCACTCTCTCAGTAATCAGACATTCCTACACAGCAAAATCAATGGTGTACATTTAAATCTGAAAGTGTAGAATGTACACTATTTTCTTGAATTTTACCCCCTTTTCTCCAAAATTTCATGGTATCCAATTGTTAGTAGTTACTATCTTGTCTCATCGCTCCTGTACAGGCTCGGGAGAGACAAAGGTCGAAAGCCATGCGTCCTCCGAAACACAACCCAACCAAGCCGCACTGCTTCTTAACACAGCGCGCATCCAACCCGGAAGCCAGCCGCACCAATGTGTGAGGAAACACCGTGCACCTGGCGACCTGGTTAGCGTGCACTGCGCCAGGCCCGCCACAGGAGTCGCTAGTGCACGATGAGACAAGGATATCCCTACCAGCCAAACCAGCCAAGCCCTCCCTAACCCGGACAACGCTAGGCCAATTGTGCGTCGCCCCACGAACTGGGGCGACGTGATTGTGGTGTTTGCAACACCTACAGTGTAATATATTACACTTAATTTTGAGTAAACTGGACTCACTTTGCTTCGTGGTGACGCTGTTACAATTTCTCAGTGAAAGAAATTAACACCTTTGGTGTTACAGTAAATCATTTTGGGTGTTGTTTTCACAGTATATGGTTTAAAGACTAATTTGCATATTTCTTGTCATTTTGAGTAAATTGTAGAGTTAACACCCATGACTGTATGTCTTCGTGACAGAGACAGGGTTGTTGAATTATTTCCTACAGGCGACATCAGGCTTGCAAAGTGATGTGTAATTCCAGACTTAGTTAGGATATCCAACAGTTGGAGTTTTTATTCACGCGCAACCTACATTCAGAAGTGCTGCTAGGGTTAACAAACTTAATTTAAGTGATAACACCCACCAACAAGACTATATCCCTGTTCACTAACTGGTTCCTCTCACAGATCCTGTCCACTTGCTGGTTCATTGTGCAGCCCCCCCTCCCCCCTGGCTCATTATCAACCTGATAATCTCTCTCTCCCTCTCTCCTTCCCCACTCTCCTCCTCTCTCCTTCCCCACTCTCCTCCTCTCTCCTTCCCCTCTCTCATCCTCTCTCCTTCCCCTCTCCTCCCCCACTCTCCTTCCCCATGCTCCTCCTCTCTCCTTCCCCTCTCTCCTCCTCTCTCCTTCCTCACTCTCCTCCTCTCTCCTTCCCCTCTCTCCTCCTCTCTCCTTCCTCTTTCTCCTCCTCTCTCCTTCCCCTCTCTCCCCCTCTCTCCTTCCCCACTCTTCTCCTCTCTCCTTCCTCTTTCTCCCCCTCTCTCCTTCCCCACTCTCCTCTTCTCTCCTTCTCTCCTTCCCCACTCTCCCCCTCTCCTTACAAACTCTCCATCTCTCTCCTTCCCAACTCTCCCCGTCTCTCCTTCCAAACTCTCCATCTCTCTCCTTCCAAACTCTCCATCTCTCTCCTTCCCAACTCTCCCCGTCTCTCCTTCCAAACTCTCCTTCCCAACTCTCCCCGTCTCTCCTCTCTCCTCTCACCTCTCTTCCCTTTTACTAATAGGGTCCTGACCCTGTTAACAGCATGTGTGATAAGAGGATAAAGATGTGAGACAAAGTAGATATACTGGGAGTCACTGTAATAGATCTGAATTCAAATGGTCCGTATTTGATGAAGGTCTGGTTGGGTGTCGCTTCAAGTAGTCTTTCTATTATTGTTGCATTGTTATGGTGCTTTCACACCTCCTCTATAGTCAATAGAAATACTTCATTTAGAGGTGTAGAGCACAGGAGGCTGGTGAGGGGAGGACGGCTCATAATAATGGCTGGAATGGAGTGAATAGAACTGATCAAACACATGGAAACCATGTGTTTGATGTGTTCGATACCAGTCCATGAATTCGGTTCCAGACATTATTATGAGCCCCTCCTCCCCAATGAAGGTACCACCAGCCACCTGTGGTATAGAGTTATGGAGGGTTGACTAGAGATGGAGATAGTGCTGGGGACACATAGTGTTGTGTAGGGGTTAGACAGCAGAACAATGGACAGAATAGGACTTACTCTGGCACCTTTCTCAGGGAAGCATTGACACCCTCCGCTGCAGTCTCTCCCTCCACATGGCCCACTGTGCTTCTTTCCACCCTGGAGAACACATCACAGAGAACTGGGTTAGAGGCAACAAAACAATATCATGGGAACTCACCACATGCATGGATAAACAGTAATAACCCACAGACAAACTGTAATATGTTCATGTGTAGCTTACAGGTGGCACATGGGATATGCATGTGTATAGTTGAATACGCATGTAGCTTAATTATACACAGTAGCCTATATACTCGGGATCTGCCGTGCTGTGAATATAATATGTATATAACAGACCGTGTGTCTATAGCAGTTGTTCATGACTGTGGGGTCATTGCATGACTGAGTGTGATAGTTCGGGTACTGTCTGAGGATATGATCTGTATGGTGGTCTGTGTGCTAAATGGTTGTTCCAATGTGGTTCGTCTGACTCATTTCAGCCATTAACACCCCTGGACATCCAGACAGACTGGCCAGACAGACAGACTGGACAGACAGACAGGACAGACAGACAGACAGACAGGACAGACAGACAGACAGACAGACAGACAGACAGACAGACAGACAGACAGACAGACAGACAGACAGACAGACAGACAGACAGACAGACAGACTGGAGAGACAGACAGACAGACTGGACAGACTGGACAGACAGACAGACAGTGACCAGTGACAGACAGACAGACAGACAGACAGACAGACAGACAGACAGACAGACAGACTGGACAGACAGACAGACTGGACAGACAGACAGACAGACAGACAGACAGACAGACAGACAGACAGACAGACAGACTGGAGAGACAGACAGACAGACTGGAGAGACAGACAGACAGACTGGACAGACAGACTGGACAGACAGACAGACAGACAGACAGTGACCAGTGACAGACAGACAGACAGACAGACAGACAGACAGACAGACAGACAGACAGACAGACAGACTGGACAGACAGACAGACTGGACAGACAGACAGACAGACAGACAGACAGACTGGACAGACAGACTGGACAGACAGACAGACAGACAGACTGGACAGACAGACAGACAGACAGACAGACAGACAGACAGACAGACAGACAGACAGACAGACAGACAGACAGACAGACAGACAGACTGGACAGACAGACTGGACAGACAGACAGACAGACAGACTGGACAGACAGACTGGACAGACAGACAGACAGACAGACAGACAGACAGACAGACAGACAGACAGACAGACAGACAGCACATGTTCCTTTTATATGAAACCCTCCCATTCATCAGCGCAGTAGACTGACATCCTTATTCTGACAGTGAAAATGAGCCTGTGAACAATCCCCCCAGTCTCCCCACAGAGATGTTAGGCTGCATACCAGTGCTACTACCATGAGGCAGTCTGTACAGGACTGGAAACAAACATGAAACAACCATGACCACAGTTCAGTGTGGACAAGACATGATCAAAGACAGAAGTCCCATAACCTATGGTGGTTACTAACTGGTGGGTTAGGACCCATTGTTGGGTTGTGGACAGTTCTGCTATGGTTGTGACTAAAGACTGGGTTGTGGTCCGAGACATGGTTCTATTTACTTGGTGGGTCACACGGAAACATTTCCAGGCTGGAAGTGGGGCACTATTGAAAAATGTCTGGAACCTCTACCCCAGGCTTCCCATGGAGATCCTTGGCTGCATACCAACAGGAACACAACACACTCTGTAACATGTAGCATGGACATTGGACAAATCGTCAGATCCCCAGAGGCCACTGTGGTCACTAAGGCACAAAACACTACTACCTCTATAAGGCCATACATTTTTTTTTTTTTTTTTTTTTTCACCTTTATTTAACCAGGTAGGCTAGTTGAGAACACCTTTATTTAACCAGGTAGGCTAGTTGAGAACACCTTTATTTAACCAGGTAGGCTAGTTGAGAACACCTTTATTTAACCAGGTAGGCTAGTTGAGAACACCTTTATTTAACCAGGTAGGCTAGTTGAGAACACCTTTATTTAACCAGGTAGGCTAGTTGAGAACACCTTTATTTAACCAGGTAGGCTAGTTGAGAACACCTTTATTTAACCAGGTAGGCTAGTTGAGAACACCTTTATTTAACCAGGTAGGCTAGTTGAGAACACCTTTATTTAACCAGGTAGGCTAGTTGAGAACACCTTTATTTAACCAGGTAGGCTAGTTGAGAACACCTTTATTTAACCAGGTAGGCTAGTTGAGAACACCTTTATTTAACCAGGTAGGCTAGTTGAGAACACCTTTATTTAACCAGGTAGGCTAGTTGAGAACACCTTTATTTAACCAGGTAGGCTAGTTGAGAACACCTTTATTTAACCAGGTAGGCTAGTTGAGAACACCTTTATTTAACCAGGTAGGCTAGTTGAGAACACCTTTATTTAACCAGGTAGGCTAGTTGAGAACACCTTTATTTAACCAGGTAGGCTAGTTGAGAACACCTTTATTTAACCAGGTAGGCTAGTTGAGAACACCTTTATTTAACCAGGTAGGCTAGTTGAGAACACCTTTATTTAACCAGGTAGGCTAGTTGAGAACACCTTTATTTAACCAGGTAGGCTAGTTGAGAACACCTTTATTTAACCAGGTAGGCTAGTTGAGAACACCTTTATTTAACCAGGTAGGCTAGTTGAGAACACCTTTATTTAACCAGGTAGGCTAGTTGAGAACACCTTTATTTAACCAGGTAGGCTAGTTGAGAACACCTTTATTTAACCAGGTAGGCTAGTTGAGAACACCTTTATTTAACCAGGTAGGCCAGTTGAGAACACCTTTATTTAACCAGGTAGGCTAGTTGAGAACACCTTTATTTAACCAGGTAGGCCAGTTGAGAACACCTTTATTTAACCAGGTAGGCTAGTTGAGAACACCTTTATTTAACCAGGTAGGCTAGTTGAGAACACCTTTATTTAACCAGGTAGGCTAGTTGAGAACACCTTTATTTAACCAGGTAGGCTAGTTGAGAACACCTTTATTTAACCAGGTAGGCTAGTTGAGAACACCTTTATTTAACCAGGTAGGCTAGTTGAGAACACCTTTATTTAACCAGGTAGGCTAGTTGAGAACACCTTTATTTAACCAGGTAGGCTAGTTGAGAACACCTTTATTTAACCAGGTAGGCTAGTTGAGAACACCTTTATTTAACCAGGTAGGCTAGTTGAGAACACCTTTATTTAACCAGGTAGGCTAGTTGAGAACACCTTTATTTAACCAGGTAGGCTAGTTGAGAACACCTTTATTTAACCAGGTAGGCTAGTTGAGAACACCTTTATTTAACCAGGTAGGCTAGTTGAGAACACCTTTATTTAACCAGGTAGGCTAGTTGAGAACACCTTTATTTAACCAGGTAGGCTAGTTGAGAACACCTTTATTTAACCAGGTAGGCTAGTTGAGAACACCTTTACTTAACCAGGTAGGCTAGTTGAGAACAAGTTCTCATTTGCAACTGCGACCTGGCCAAGATAAAGCATAGCAGTGTGAGCAGACAACACAGAGTTACACATGGAGTAAACAATTTACAAGTCAATAACACAGTAGAAAACAAAGGGGGAGTCTATATACAATGTGTGCAAAAGGCATGAGGAGGTAGGCGAATAATTACAATTTTGCAGATTAACACTGGAGTGATAAATGATCAGATGGTCATGTACAGGTAGAGATATTGGTGTACAAAAGAGCAGAAAAGTAAATAAATAAAAACAGTATGGGGATGAGGTAGGTGAAAATGGGTGGGCTATTTACCAATAGACTATGTACAGCTACAGCGATTGGTTAGCTGCTCAGATAGCTGATGTTTGAAGTTGGTGAGGGAGATAAAAGTCTCCAACTTCAGCGATTTTTGCAATTCGTTCCAGTCACAGGCAGCAGAGTACTGGAACGAAAGGCGGCCAAATGAGGTGTTGGCTTTAGGGATGATCAGTGAGATACACCTGCTGGAGCGCGTGCTACGGATGGGTGTTGCCATCGTGACCAGTGAGCTGAGATAAGGCGGAGCTTTACCTAGCATGGACAGTGGTGGGTGGTATAAGGTGCTTTAGTGACAAAACGGATGGCACTGTGATAGACTGCATCCAGTTTGCTGAGTAGAGTGTTGGAAGCCATTTTGTAGATGACATCGCCGAAGTCGAGGATCGGTAGGATAGTCAGTTTTACTAGGGTAAGCTTGGCGGCGTGAGTGAAGGAGGCTTTGTTGCGGAATAGAAAGCCGACTCTTGATTTGATTTTCGATTGGAGATGTTTGATATGAGTCTGGAAGGAGAGTTTGCAGTCTAGCCAGACACCTAGGTACTTATAGATGTCCACATATTCTAGGTCGGAACCATCCAGGGTGGTGATGCTAGTCGGGCGTGCGGGTGCAGGCAGCGATCGGTTGAAAAGCATGCATTTGGTTTTACTAGCGTTTAAGAGCAGTTGGAGGCCACGGAAGGAGTGTTGTATGGCATTGAAGCTTGTTTGGAGGTTAGATAGCACAGTGTCCAATGACGGGCCGAAAGTATATAGAATGGTGTCATCTGCGTAGAGGTGGATCAGGGAATCGCCCGCAGCAAGTGCAACATCATTGATATATACAGAGAAAAGAGTCGGCCCGAGAATTGAACCCTGTGGCACCCCCATAGAGACTGCCAGAGGACCGGACAGCATGCCCTCCGATTTGACACACTGAACTCTGTCTGCAAAGTAATTGGTGAACCAGGCAAGGCAGTCATCCGAAAAACCGAGGCTACTGAGTCTGCCGATAAGAATATGGTGATTGACAGAGTCGAAAGCCTTGGCAAATGAATTATTTACACTTTGAGATTATTCTTGTATAATAAAAGGTGCTTTACAAAAGTAATACATTATTATTATTATTATTACTTTTATTGTTATTTGACCTAAAGGATATATTTGCATGCTTAATGTTCCACAAGAGTTTCCACAGCTGAGCCTGACAGTGAACAGCAATGAAAGGAAAGCAAACACTCCCTGGAAAACCTGCCCAAACTGAAAACCTGCCCAAACTGAAAACCTGCCCAAACTGAAAACCTGCCCAAACTGAAAACCTGCCCAAACTGAAAACCTGCCCAAACTGAAAACCTGCCCAAACTGAAAACCTGCCCAAACTGAAAACCTGCCCAAAATGAAAACCTGCCCAAACTGAAAACCTGCCCAAAATGAAAACCTGCCCAAACTGAAAACCTGCCCAAACTGAAAACCTGCCCAAACTGAAAACCTGCCCAAACTGAAAACCTGCCCAAACTGAAAACCTGCCCAAACTGAAAACCTGCCCAAAATGAAAACCTGCCCAAACTGAAAACCTGCCCAAACTGAAAACCTGCCCAAACTGAAAACCTGCCCAAACTGAAAACCTGCCCAAACTGTTTCCCTATCAGAGAATTGAATGCATTGAACGAGCGACTCAGCCTATATATCTGAGACTGTCAGTCTATAGGTGACATGTAAGGAGTCTCCAAGGCTGGTTTATTTTATGACGTCATTGGACTGTGTCCTCTTAACTCCCCATCTACACAGTCATACCAGCGCCTGCTTAGACAGCATTTGCCAAACCCGATCCCCCAACCCGCCACCCCTCCCCCGCCCGTAGAAAACTCCCAAAATGTTCCAACCGGTTACTTTATGTTCTCAGCGTGACAAAGTGGCAGATTAGGAATCGTAGAAATTCTCCCTCCTTATATGACGTGTTGGGCGCAGATCTGCCAAAGAGCACATTGAGACCCTCCCCGGGTTCACAAAGAGACTCTTTCACCCTGCAGACGAGGTCCTTTCATGATCCCCTATCTTCCCCACCACAAAGGACCTTCTTCCCTTCCCCTATGGAATGCCTGGGGCTCAATTCCCTCCCTAACTGGATGTAGATCTCTGGGGATCTCTGGACCTAAAGGCAACCCTTCTTTAGCAGACTGTAGATCTCTGGGGATCTCTGGATCTAAAGGCGACCCATCTTTAGCAGACTGTAGATCTCTGGGGATCTCTGGATCTAAAGGCGACCCATCTTTAGCAGACTGTAGATCTTCAGTACAGGCATGCAGTGGGGAGGGGCAGCCCAGACTGACTGACTGCTGAAGGGTATAGTGAAGACTAGACTTGAGACAGTCTCATTCAAGTCTAAATTGCACTTCTTTTTGACATCATAATAACCTAAAGTAGCTTCCACTACTTTGTCTGCTTTTCCTCAATCTGCATTGACATTACAGAACTGGACAGGTGAAAGAGAATCTGGTAGTCAACAGGCGTCCTCCATATTGCTTCCACACAGCATGTGTTCTAGCACTGTACAGGAGAGGATAAGGAGAGGAAGCCATGTCAGACTATTGGGATGTACCCTTGCTGAGGTGTGACATCACAGAGGCATCGACTGGACAGTGGACTGGAAACCCCACCAGCTACACAATAGGACACATCACCTCTGGACAGACACATAGAACAAATATGCTCCCCTCCAAAAAAGGACAAAAACACGACATGTGGCTACGTGGAATCCATTTGTTTTTGCAGTTTGGCGCCTAAAATAGTTCATGACTATTTCAGCTGAAGACTATGGTATTGTGTTACAGTATATCCTGCCCCCACCCACCACCATCACAACAACCTGCTCTTTCCAACATCACCTCTTCCAGGTCTGCTACACTAATCACCTTAACATCCATCATCACATAGAGAGCCTGAGGCTTCTCAAGGAGAGGCCAGGGGTTTCATTGGTGGAGAATAGGGATTGAGGTCTGCTGGCACTTTGGAGGCTTATAACATGGTCCTGTCCATGAGGTCAATGGTTAGTTGATTGCTCGTGTTAGTTACATTTTCAGAACTATTCACATCATCTGAAGAAACATAACCCTGGTTTGTTGTTTTTCCTATTTGGAGACATGCTACAGGGATAACCAGAGGTCAAAGGTTGACTGAATGAATGAGTTCACGAGAACCAAGTCAAGGTGTTAACACACATGGCAGAGGTATTTCATTTTCTCTCCATTCGTTCTCTCTACCCACACTTCCCCGCTCCTGGTCCTGTGGGGAGTACGGAGTGTGGAGGCTTTTGTCCCAGCCCAAAATTAACACTCTTGACTCAGCTATTTAATGACATGCTTAAGGATAAGTTGATTGGGTTGGGACCAAAGCCAGCACACACTGTGCTGTCCAGAACCAGGTATGTAGGACAATGCTCTAGGCGGTCCCAGGCACGAATCCAGACACCCTTCTAGAATGTTCTCTCTGAACAGTTGATCACACCAGACCAGACCACCCACAGCCCAACACCACAGCTAAGGCTTTTGGCTCAGCGACAAGCATCTGATATATTAACATTTATCCTACTCCTATAGCATTCAAAGCCGTTGGGCCAGAGGACCCCGTCGGGGGTCTCAACAGTGTCATGGTCAACACTGGGACTGTAACGAGCGCGCTGATAGTTGGGAAGCAAGTTCAGGGAGTGAGTGTTTTAATAAATAAAGGCAACAATGAACACGGACCACAAACAACACACCGACATGGAAACAGAGTCAATAACACCTGAGGAAAGAACCAAGGGGAGTGACAGATATAGAGAAGGTAATCAAGGAGGTGATGGAGTCCAGGTGAGTGTCATGAGGTGCAGGTGCGCGAGACGATGGTGACAGGTGTGCGGGATAATCAGCAGCCTGATGACCCAGAGGCTGGAGAGGGAGTATACGTGACAGGAACCAGGCTCAACACCTCAGCACAGTGTTAAGGACAGCCAGGGTGACAGAGGAGAGCTACAGAAGCTGCCTCCTCTAAAATGGAGGACGGAATGCTAATCTGTTAGACTCCATGTCTGTGGAGTGTATAAGAGAACACTGCAGACCTACAATGTTAACGCACAGTAACTCGCATGTAAATATTCACATGATGAATTGAGATGTATGTTAAATACTTCCTCCCCTGATCTAAATGCATTGGACCGTCTGGGACTGCTATAGTGAAAGGCTGAGCTATAGTTTCAGTGCATACACTGTATGTTTCTAGGAAACCCAACATGACAAGCATCACATAGACTCCAATTAACCAGACTGTGTAATCTTTTCCTGTTTGAAACAGCACTTTTCTAGTTTCCTCTGTGACCGTCCAATGTTAATTATCTATCACGTGTCGTGCTCAGAGCAAGCTAGACTTTGTGGTCCATCAGACCCTTTGTGGTCACAACCATCTACTCTCCGTGGGCTGTCTGATCAGAAAACATGCATGCACACTCACATTGAAACCACGTGAATTGCAGGTTTGTGGCACTTAAATCCAGAACTGTAGTGGACTATGTTTTGCCCATGCGATATCTAATTGTCTAAAGAGCATGACCACGACAAAAGAGCAAAAGAAAAGAAAATGAAAAACGTTCCCACATTTCTGAATCCAGAATATTCCAGACAGCGTTGACCACAATGATAAACAAACAGACAGACGTAAAGGGGGATCTAACCAATGATGAAAAAGAGTGTCTGGGGCGGCAGGTAGCCTAGTGGTTAGAGTGTTGGACTAGTAACTGAAAGGTTGCTAGAGCAAATACCTGATCTGACAAGGTAAAAATCTGTTATTCTGACCCTTAACAAGGCAGTTAACCCACTGCTCCTAGGCCATCGTTGTAAATAAGAATTTGTTCTTAACTGACTTGCCTAGTTAAATAAAGGTTAAATAAAACATTTTTTAAAGAAATACACACACACAGAGACACACATTGTTCCCAAACTGTAACATATTTTTTGGGTGGGACGTGCATACGACTTCTTGGATGTAAACATGTCTAGTGGTGAAGAGGACGCCCATCGTAACTCACCCAGATAAGCGTTAAGAGCAGCTTCATAGGAGGAACTGACAAAGTTAACGGCTTTGTTTCCTGTAGAGTCTAACTTCCCCTGAAACCGGCACCAATGATCTCTTCCCATTAAAGTGTAACACATGATGATTTACTGTGGCTCTAAGCTATCTCTTACCAAGCACTAGTGTTCTCATGAAGAGATGTGAGCTAAAGTCTACTTTAACAGGAAACTCTGTGCCAAAGAGTGGGAGAGAGATCAGGAGGAAATGATCTTAGTTTATCCAGGTCTCATACTGCATCTTCCCCCAGGTCAAATTATTATTCACTTCTTTCTTCATTATTACTGTGACATTTTGAAGTATTGCAGCTATGCTACCCCTGGTAAGCATACTGCAAACCCTTCCAGGAGAGAAGCATACTGCTTGGGGACTGTGGTTAGTGTATCTGTCTTGGGACCAGACGATTGCTGATTCACCACCAAGAGAGAACTCCCTAGCCCAGAATGGAGACCCCTCTGTCTGTGTACATCCCGTTCTACTTCTACACGTTTACTCACTAAGGATTTCACAACCCCCACAGACCCCCAGAGCATATGTCCCTGCCTTGTTCCAGTGGGGAGACTGAGACAGCCTGTTCACATCAGGACACTGATGACAGTAATGACAGAGTTCCAGCTAGCAGACATCTGCTGCTGCCTAGGAAATAAACAGCAACATGATAACATAATGCCCCTTATCCCCATGACAACATCATTCCGCCTCAATGAAAGGTTAGAGAGGTTACGGCTGTTTAAGTGTCTGAGAGTCTGTTTCTGTTTTTCTTGAATGAAATGAGAGACTTCAGTGAGGTGGTGTGTGTATGTGTGTGTGTGTGTGTGTGTCTATCTGTCTATAGTTGGTCTCTGTCTATAGGTGGTCTCAGTGGGCGGTTACTGTAAGATGAATGTCTACCTTAATGAAGAAGGCTGTGAGTTAGTAGAATGCTGCCTCCCTCGTCTTTATGACTACACTCCCTAACCCATTCATCAACTCCTATAGAATGTCCCACTGTGTAGATAACACCCGCACGCACACACGCACACACACACACACACACACACACACACACACACACACACACACACACACACACACACACACACACACACACACACACACACACACACACACACACACACACACACACACACACCATGTCTATCACTACATTATTAATGCCATTAGTGCAGGCTGAGAAATCCCTCCCTTTTTATTTATTTATTTCACCTTTATTTAACCAGGTGGGACAGTTGAGAACACCTTTATTTAACCAGGTGGGACAGTTGAGAACAAGTTCTCATTTACAACTGCGACCTGGCCAAGATAAAGCAAAGCAGTTCGACACACAACAACACAGAGTTACACATGGAATAAACAAACATACAATCAAGAATACAGTAGAAAAATATATATACAGCATGTACAAATGAGGTAGGATAAGAGAGGTAAGGCAATAAATAGGCCATGGTGGCTAAGTAATTACAATAGAGCTATTAAACACTGGAGTGGTAGGATGTGCAGAAGATGAATGTGCAAGTTGAGATACTGGGGTGCAAAGGAGCAAGATAAATAAATTAATTAATACAGTATGGGGATGAGGTAGATTGGATTTACAGATGAGCTATGTACAGGTGCAGTGATCCCTTAAGGCAGATGTACTGTACATAGCCTCAGAGGTGTCATGCCCATAGGAGGCACAGTAGCACAGTGACCCCTCAGATTAGTCCTTCAAAACAAAAGTAGGCTCCCAATCTCCCAATCTCATAACTGGCTACCAAGAAGCCATTTCAGGCCGTCAATCAAGTTAGAGTAGCTAGCCTGTCTAACTATCTTAGCGGGCCTGTCTAACTATCTTAGCTAGCCTGTCTAACTATCTTAGCTGGCCTGTCTAGCTATCTTAGCTGGCCTGTCTAACTATCTTAGCTGGCATGTCTATCTATCTTAGCTGGCATGTCTAACTATCTTAGCTAGCCTGTCTAACTATCTTAGCTAGCCTGTCTAACTATCTTAGCTGGCCTGTCTAACTATCTTAGCTGGCCTGTCTAACTATCTTAGCTAGCCTGTCTAACTATCTTAGCTAGCCTGTCTAACTATCTTAGCTGGCCTGTCTAACTATCTTAGCTAGCCTGTCTAACTATCTTAGCTGGCCTGTCTAACTATCTTAGCTGGCCTGTCTAACTATCTTAGCTGGCCTGTCTAACTATCTTAGCTGGCCTGTCTAACTATCTTAGCTGGCCTGTCTAACTATCTTAGCTAGCCTGTCTAACTATCTTAGCTGGCCTGTCTAACTATCTTAGCTGGCCTGTCTAACTATCTTAGCTGGCCTGTCTAACTATCTTAGCTGGCCTGTCTAACTATCTTAGCTGGCCTGTCTAACTATCTTAGCTGGCCTGTCTAACTATCTTAGCTGGCCTGTCTAACTATCTTAGCTAGCCTGTCTAACTATCTTAGCTGGCCTGTCTAACTATCTTAGCTGGCCTGTCTAACTATCTTAGCTGGCCTGTCTAACTATCTTAGCTGGCATGCATAGTACTCATACTTTGTGGCCCCTCAGACTTTGGGGTGCATGACACCCCTGCGTTGTATTGCTGTATTGTCACTGATCTGGTGTTGCTGTTTTGAATGTTTGACTGGCCAACCTCTACACGCAGTGAAACTTGTGTTATGTTGTTGTTGTTAAAGTACTATTAAAGTAATGTGTTTGTCATTGTGGTGTGTCTGGTGTCTTAAAATGCAGCAAGTGTGACTTAACTGAAGTACCACATTTTAGTCAGTCATAACAAACCAACACTGTTGTTGGTTTGTGTGGTCAACCTGTGGTCAATCTGTCTCACAGTGGTTGTGGTTCACCTGACAAACATAACCACATCCCACCATGTCCACTGTGTCAGCCCAGACAGGGTAAACACACATGGCCACAGAGCCAAAGCCAGATCCAGAACCAGGACAGGACAGGAGGACTACAGATGATACCAGACAAACTGAAAAGTACTTAACCTGAAATACAAGCCTGTGCTTAGGACCTTACGTATCTAGTGGACAGTATTCTAGGATTGGACCTGGGTACAATGACGAGATGATGGGTTGGTTTAGGGAACGTTTGGGAGTTCCAACCCCCAGTGAGCAACACATTACACTGCACAGCCCACGCTGCCCTAAAGCATCATGGGAGGATTTAGCACACTTCAGAAAAAACCAGACCTCTGTCCCCCAATGACAAGTGCTTCAGGAAGACCAATGAGGACACAATTCTTTCCAAAGGACACACACATGTCTCTGGCCTATACCCTATCCCTCTGGCCTTTTCCCTAACCCTATCCCTCTGGCCTATTCCCTAGGGGCGGCAGGGTAGCCTAGTGGTTAGAGCGTTGGACTAGTAACCGAAAGGTTGCAAGTTCGAATCCCCGAGCCGACAAGGTACAAATCTGTCGTTCTGCCCCTGACCAGGCAGTTAACTCACTGTTCCTAGGCCGTCATTGATTTGTTCTTAACTGACTTGCCTAGTAAAATGAAGGTCAATTTTTTTTTTTAACTCTATCCCTCTGGCCTATTCCCTAACCCTATACATCTGGACTAAACCCTATCCCTCTGGCTTATTCCCTTACCCTATACCTCTGGACTATACGCTATCCCTCTGGACTATTCCCTAACCCTATACCTCTGGCCTATTCCCTAACCCTATACCTCTGGCCTATTCCCTAACCCTATCCCTCTGGCCTATTCCCTAACCCTATACCTCTGGCCTATTCCCTAACCCTATCCCTCTGGCCTATTCCCTAACCCTATCCCTCTGGCCTATTCCCTAACCTTATACATCTGGACTATACCCTACATTTTCAGATATGACATATTTCTAATTTTGACAGAAAGTGGTTTCATTTCAAGCTAAAGTGTACTGTTAGGTAGCTAGCTAACGTTAGCTGGCTGGCTCCCTAGCTGACGTTATTATTCGTATCCAAGAGCCGTTTGCTTTTCTAGTTAGACCCTAATGTTAGCTAGCTAACATTGAACCTGGTTGGTTAGCTCCCAGCACTGTGTCCATTGTTGTTTAACAAGCTAACATTAGCTGTCTGGCTCGTTAGCTAACGATACGTGACGTGTGTACAACACCCGTTGAATATGGCCGGTGTCAGTAAAAGTCTGCAAAAAAGCATAATGAAGTTGTTGCCAGCAAAGCTGGTTAGGCTGTTTTCATGTTATCCATAGGTAAACAAATCATCGGCCAGAGCGTCAGGTGTGCGCTCCGAGAGCGAAGTGAGATGGGTGGGGCTAAAGCTTAAGAGGGTGTGAACGATGCTGAGTGGGTGTAGACAAAGAAGATCTCTTCACTAGATACCAAAACATTGAAAGGCCATTTTCTCAAAAGTCAGTTTACAAGTTAATCAACTTTCAAATCAGAATTACTTTCCCATAGTTCCTCAAATGCAGTGTATTATGTAGCATTTTGTAGCTCTGAGTCTCTACTTCTATCCAATGTAAAAAACACAATTTCAAATGTTGCTACATAAGACCAAATCCAGGTGGTGAGTCAAATATACACACAGCTTGTACATTTCAACAAGCTCTCACAGTCTCATGTCAGAATTCGACATTCATCCATGTTCCTCAAACAAGTTCTGGGACACTGTAAAGTACATGGAGAACAAGAGCACCTCCTCCCAGCTGCCCACTGCACTGAGGCTAGGTAACACGGTCACCACCGATAAATCCATGATTATGATTAACCTCAGCCAACAGCTCCGCCCCCCCCCGCAGCTACTCGCCCAAGCCTCTCCAGGTTCTCCTTTACCCAAATCCACATAGCAGATGTTCTGAAAGAGCTGCAAAACCTGGACCCGTACAAATCAGCTGGGCTTGACAATCTGGACCCTCTATTTCTGAAAATATCCGCCGCCATTGTCGCAACCCCTATTACCAGCCTGTTCAACCTCTCTTTCATATCGTCTGAGATCCCCAAGGATTGGAAAGCTGCCGCAGTCATCCCCCTCTTCAAAGGGGGAGACACCCTGGACCCAAACTGTTACAGACCTATATCCATCCTGCCCTGCCTATCTAAGGTCTTCGAAAGCCAAGTCAACAAACAGGTCACTGACCATCTCGAATCCCACCGTACCTTCTCCGCTGTGCAATCTGGTTTCCGAGCCGGTCACGGGTGCACCTCAGCCACGCTCAAGGTACTAAACGATATCATAACCGCCATCGATAAAAGACAGTACTGTGCAGCCGTCTTCATCGACCTTGCCAAGGCTTTCGACTCCGTCAATCACCATATTCTTATCGGCAGACTCAGTAGCCTCGGTTTTTCGGATGACTGCCTTGCCTGGTTCACCAATTACTTTGCAGACAGAGTTCAGTGTGTCAAATCGGAGGGCATGCTGTCTCCGGTCCTCTGGCAGTCTCTATGGGGGTGCCACAGGGTTCAATTCTCGGGCCGACTCTTTTCTCTGTATATATCAATGATGTTGCACTTGCTGCGGGCGATTCCCTGATCCACCTCTACGCAGATGACACCATTCTATATACTTCCGGCCCGTCCTTGGACACTGTGCTATCTAACCTCCAAACGAGCTTCAATGCCATACATCACTCCTTCCGTGGCCTCCAACTGCTCTTAAACGCTAGTAAAACCAAATGCATGCTTTTCAACCGTTCGCTGCCTGCACCCGCACGCCTGACCAGCATCACCACCCTGGATGGTTCCGACCTTGAATATGTGGACATCTATAAGTACCTAGGTGTCTGGCTAGACTGTAAACTCTCCTTCCAGACTCATATCAAACATCTCCAATCGAAAATCAAATCAAGAATCGGCTTTCTATTCCGCAACAAAGCCTCCTTCACTCACGCCGCCAAACTTACCCTAGTAAAACTGACTATCCTACCGATCCTCGACTTCGGCGATGTCATCTACAAAATTGCTTCCAACACTCTACTCAGCAAATTGGATGCAGTTTATCACAGTGCCATCCGTTTTGTCACTAAAGCACCTTATACCATCCACCACTGCGACTTGTATGCTCTAGTCGGCTGGCCCTCGCTACATATTCGTCGCCAGACCCACTGGCTCCAGGTCATCTACAAGTCCATGCTAGGTAAAGCTCCACCTTATCTCAGTTCACTGGTCACGATGGCAACACCCATCCGTAGCACGCACTCCAGCAGGTGTATCTCACTGATCATCCCTAAAGCCAACACCTCATTTGGCCGCCTTTCGTTCCAGTTCTCTGCTGCCTGTGACTGGAACGAATTGCAAAAATCGCTGAAGTTGGAGACTTTTATCTCCCTCACCAACTTCAAACATCAGCTATCTGAGCAGTTAACCGATCGCTGCAGCTGTACATAGTCTATCGGTAAATAGCCCACCCATTTTTACCTACCTCGACTCCCCTTTTTTTCTCTACTGTGTTATTGACTTGTTAATTGTTTACTCCATGTGTAACTCTGTGTTGTCTGTTCACACTGCTATGCTTTATCTTGGCCAGGTCGCAGTTGCAAATGAGAACTTGTTCTCAACTAGCCTACCTGGTTAAATAAAGGTGAAAAAAAAAAAGTTGTTTCAACTTGTTGTTCCAAACGTCAAATTTCTAAGTTTTTGGTTACTTATCTGTATCGTTGAAACTTTATTAACTCTGAATTCTTAAGGTTAGGGTTAACGTTTGGGATAGGCTCAAAAACCAAAATATAAAAAACGATGTTTTATCGCTGGATTCGAACATGCAACCTTTGGGGAACCAGAGGCTTGAAGGTAACAGTGTTCACTGTTGCCCCTAGTAGCCGGTTTCCACGTAATCTTCCAACATCCTCAGACATGGACGGACGTCGAATACTGAGTTGTATCACGGGTGACCTGCCTGTGTACATTCCAGATCTCTCTTGGTGCATCATTTCCTGTGACATCTTTCCTCTCCATATTCATATGGAGAGGAAACACAAAGGAATATCACTGAGGGAATGACAGCAGGGCTTTGGGGAGAGAACAATGATGTCATTTCTAATGAACCCATTGGATCTCCTGTGTCTGCCTGTACTTCATTTGCCTTGTGACTGTCTTACAAGCTTGGAGTTGAGATTGTCTACATAAATGTACAGTATGTGTGGTTCTCTGAGCCTTTTTAGGATGGCAATCACGTGAGTGGACACTGCATGTGTAAACCATCACCTTAACAACAATCAAATATCAGATTACCTGACTTCCTATCCTATCGTTAACCGTTAATACTTTTAAACGGGAAGAACTTGTCCCGATTGGTATTTTTAAATCACTGATGAATGATCTTGAGACTGATTCCCTGACCTGTCAATGTTTTTAATTAGCTGTTTTGATTTTGTTATACTCTTGTGAATTCTATGGTTTTTACTAGATTACTTGTAGTTTTTCATGTTGTTTGTCTGTAATGTTTGTAATGACTTGGTGCTGCCCATCTTGGCCAGGACACTCTTGAAAAATAGATTTTAAATCTCAATGAGCCCTTCCTGGTTAAATAAAATAAAATAGAACCATTATAGGGGATGGAAAAACTGACCCTGTATCTGTGGTTAACTTCTACCATAAGTCTCACAAAGTGGTAGTTACGTACATATACTGATCATGAGCGCCATGTCAAAACAGTCATCAAGCTGAATCAACCTGAAGTGATGGATATAGATGATCTTTCTTCAAAGATGGCTTCTCATCTTACACACATGAAACAAAGAACTGTAGCACAAACACTGTGTCTCTCTGTGACTCCCCCATAGCTCCAGGTGATCACATGAACACAGATCATAGATCAGAGAGGAAGAGAGGTCAGGATCACTGATCTGTAACATTCACAGCACCTGATGTGGAACATGGCAGACAGAAGGGAGGGTGGTGCAGCAGATGCTGCTTCTCCTCCAGATGCTGTTATTTTAACTAAAACATCAGGTGTACGCCGACCCCAGCTAAGTAACTCATGCAAAGATTTAAAGTGCAATTATGCATTTTATCTCCAGTACATTGCCACGATTGTCAGTTATGTAGCTTCTCTACTGATGATCTCAGTGTGTCCTTGCTGAGATGACACAATCAATCTACTGCCAGTGAATACCAACACCAAACACATTCGTTCACCGTTCCACAGGAGCGGACAGTATACAGCATATCATAATGTTCAAATTAGAGCAGAACAGACGTAGGTTTACCATGTTGAGAAATAAGGTGATGAAAGAAATCAGACAGGCCAAGGCAAACTTTTTTATTAACATAATTGGTGAAGCAAAGGGAATTTCTAAACTGATCTGGGAGAATCTAAAAAAGGTTCACGGGGAAAGACCATAGTAACACTGCAAAGAGTGTTAGTATACTACCTGTGGTGTTGAAGGATGTTGAAAAGTGTGTAGCAGAACAACTGATTGCCCACCTCAACCACAGCCCCTTCACATTACACTCCATGCAGTTCAGCTTCAGAGCAAAACACCCCACAGAAACGACCAACAGCTTTCTTCTGGAAAATGTGAAGTCCAAGATGGACAAAGGGGGCGTTGTTGTGGCTGTGATTCTGGACCTAAGGAAGGCTTTTGATACTGTTAACCATGAGGTTCTCATCACAAAATTGTCCAAGTTCAACTTTCCCCTGATGGCTTGAGATGGATGAAATCATACATTGAAGGCAGAACTCAGTGTGTTAGAGTGAGCAATGAGCTGTTGCCCACTCTTAGCTATGATGTGGGTGTGCCCCAAGGGTAAATTCTGGGGCCCTTCTTGTTCAGCCTGTACCTTAATGATCTGCCTTCTGTCTGTACTTGGTCTGAAGTTCAAATGTATGCAGATGACACAGTGATATATGTGCATGCAAAGAGCAAACAAGTTCCCTTAAGGAAAAGCACCTTTAGTCAATCTGCTTTCTCCATTAGAGCTTCCCATGTCTGGAATACACTGCCATCAGACACAACACAACTCCACCACCTATCACACTTTCACAAAAAACATGAAGACATGGCTAAAGGTCAATCAGACTTGTGAACATGGTCCCTAGCTGTGTATTGCCGCTTTCCATGTTGTCTGTTGTCTGTAGCTTGTGAGGTGTGGAAACACTTTGTTGCTTGTATGGATTTTGTCTTGTTGCTTTTGGTGCTATGTTGCTCTGTCTGCATCCTACGTCTTGCTTGTCCTATGTTGCTTATGCATGCGCTCACTGCTCATTGATTGTCCGTATTGTTATTGTAATTGTTTTTAATAACCTGCCCAGGGACTGCGGTTAAAACCAACACTTTTACTGAAAGGTTGAATAATGTGCACTGTCCATGTAAAAATAAACTCAAACACCAAGCTCAATGGAAACACTAAAGTAATACTGCTCAAGTAATAACTACTGATATTCCATTATCAGCAGAATATAGAGGAAATAGGTCAATCAGAGGTCAGACGGAGGTCAAATATAACCTCGCTAACTAAACCAATCTCAGTCTAAGTGCCTTTGGTGTTGAAGGTACCTGAATCTCCTTTAAACCACAGGAAACATGACCGTGACTAGTTCAAGCCTTAGTCACCCGTGGACCTCATGGTCAGACCGTTTGGCGAAGGTAGTTGCTCATGCTCTATGGGGTCCTGAATTTTGACCTTTACTCCCTGACCCTGGCCCAGCTGAATTTCTTTCCTACTCCAGTCTACTGTTGACCTCTAGCAGGGGGGAGCCTGAGAAGGTTGTTGTCATGGTTACATTTTCCCCCAAGGGGATGGAGAAAGTTTCAATGGACCATTGGATTGTGCTCCTTCAAATCAACTGTACAAGGTAGCATCTTATCAATAAACACTATACTCAACATAAATCAGGACAATTAGATATGCAGTATGCAATAGATGCAATATATCTCATTGACATTTATTTGATATGTAATTTACATTTAATTTCCTCTCTCTTCATTATCTTCAGACTCAGCTTCTAGACTGTTTCTCCTCCAGTCTTTCCTCTATGTTGCCATTTCACTGTGTGTGTGTGTGTGTGTGTGTGTGTGTGTGTGTGTGTGTGTGTGTGTGTGTGTGTGTGTGTGTGTGTGTGTGTGTGTGTGTGTGCTAGGGAGGTGGGGAGGAAGGTTTGAGTCAGAGCAGAGGTTAGAGGAGTACGGGGGAGGGAGAGGCACCACATGGCCACTCCATTTGTTTTTTGGACTGTGACTGTGTGTTTGTGTTTGTGCATGTCAGGATATACAATACCAGCTGCCATAACTCACTCTAATAAATGTAGAAAAGCTTGACATTAAAGATGAGGTGCAAATCCTTCACAGAATCTCACATCAGGCCTTAGACATCTATCATTGCAAACATAGACAAGTACTTTTCTGTTAGTGTGTGTCTGTGTGTGTGTGTGTGTATGTGTGCACTTCTAAATGTGTGAGTTTGTCATTAGCTTTCTCTGTCAGTGAATACATGTGTGTGTAAGAGTGTGTGTGTCTGTATAAGAGTGTGTGTGTCTGTATCAGTGAGTTGTGTGACTGTGTGTGTCTGTATCTGTGAATTGTGTGACTGTGTGTGTCTGTATCTGTGAGTTGTGTGACTGTGTGTGTCTGTCTGTATCTGTGAGTTGTGTGACTGTGTGTGTCTATCTGTATCTGTGAATTGTGTGACTGTGTGTGTCTGTATCTGTATCTGTGAGTTGTATGGCTGTGTGTGTCTGTATCTGTGAGTTGTGTGACTATGTGTCTGTATCTGTATCTGTGAATTGTGTGACTGTCTGTATCTGTATCTGTGAGTTGTGTGGCTGTGTGTGTCTGTATCTGTGAGTTGTGTGACTATGTGTCTGTATCTGTATCTGTGAATTGTGTGACTGTGCATGACTGTACTGTGTCTGTATGTATGTATGTATGTATGTATGTATGTATGTATGTATGTATGTATGTATGTATGTATGTATGTATGTATGTATGTATGTATGTATGTATGTATGTGTGTGTGTGTGTGCGTGCGTGTATTGTCAACAGATTGTTAATCATGTATGTGGTCTCCCTATGCCAACTTAGAGACATCCCAAGTATGAGTGTGTAGGATTTACAGACTGTCTTCACACACAACACATATATTTTTATCTGGATGTGTGTACAATAATGTAGAAATCAATGGGAGTGATGTTTCTGTCACTTAACTGAGTTTCAGTGATTTCTGTGTCACAGCTGAAGGAGACATATTAAGTTTCTTAAATTAAGTCAGGAATGTGACCCACACTTTGATATCCTAGAACAATACTGTTAACCAGCCATGACCAATTCACTGGCCAAATCCGTTCACTCCAACAGAAACTGTTCTTGTATCAGTCAGTCAACTACTATGAACCCAAACCATTAGGTCAATCAGATGAGGTTAGTTCCATGAGTCTCGTTATGCAAGAGAAAGTTAGATCATCCTCTTGAATGTCATTAAAAAGCACAGACTCGGCCAGTGTGGTCTGACCAAAAGGTCTATGTTACTATGAAAAATGACAGCAACTTTCTGAAGGGACAGAAACTGAATGAAGTATGAAGTATATATGAAGTATATATTAAGTATATACTGTATTAAGAATATATTAAGTATATAACGCTTAAGTATATATTGTGTTTCGTCTTCAGACATTATTTGTTACATCCCCATTGCTTCTCCTGGATATTGAGAACCTTATACTGTAAGTGTTGAAGCATGTCCAGACTACCCTGATCCCAGGCTCTGTGCCTTTAGCCAACTATCATATAACCATTGGCTAAAGCACAAAGAACTCTGGGACCAGGCTATATCCAGACACAGTGGGTTAACAGGCTTTTTTTTCTCTGAGAGGATTACCTTGCTAACCTGTCTTGTCAGGATCACAGGCGGTTGGTGGCACATTCATTGGGAGGTCGGGCTCATAGTAATGGCCGGAATGGAATCGAACACATCAAAAATATGGTTTCCATGTGTTTGATATCATTCAATTCACTTCATTGCTTCATCATTATTATGAGGCGTCCTCCCCTCACCAGCCTCCTGTGATCTTCCTCTCTCTCTCTCACACACACACACACACCTCACTCTGAGTGCGTGTCCCATCCCACAGTCAGAAAGTTAGAAAAATACTTTATTCTACCGTAATAGAATTGTATCTTTCTTAATATAACCTCATGAGGTGTACATTTCATCTGAGGCCAAAGCAAATGATGGTTCCTGTAGTTCAAAAACAGGCCTACACAATATGAGTAACACACACTCATCGTACAATAGGAGTAAAGCAGACTGACTGTTCAACGCTTATGTCTGTCTCTATGACTCATAAGGGTCGTGGGAACCATTTTACATCCTACTATGATTCTTAGAGAAAACGTGACACGGACACCGTGATTTTGCAACCAATGCTTGACAACAGGCAATATTATCATAACTTGAAACACATTTTCGCTACGATATCCATTTATTCTCTTTCTGTTCCTTTACCGCTGCTCTGTCTCTTTCCTCTCTGTCTCTTTCCTCTCTGTCTCTTTCCTCTCTTTCTCTTTCCTCTCTTTCTCTCCTCTTGCTCACATTTCCTCTCTCTGTCTTTTGTTTCCTCACTGTATTGATCTGTATAAACTCTTCAAAGGTTAACTCATTTTGTTTCACACAACCATGAACTGGCCCAGGGAAAGTAGGGCCAGAGTTCAATGAGTGGTTTTATAACGTTTCAGTAATGTCACTGTCCACCAGCCATCAATAGCTTAATGTCATTCCATAAATAAAGTATTAAAATAACATCTGATCCTACAGACTATTCTAAATTGTGTTGAACACTTCAAGTTGGCCATTTTGGCTCCTTCAGTTCCTCTGTTGCCCATCTGTTTGCACCATCACTCCTATTACGCGCATTCAGCTTCCTGCCCCATCACCATCCACTTCCTCTGGGACTCAGGGGTGTTTGATAGCCTAAGGCCAAAACACCTCAGAGACACTACACACGCACATACCGCACACATAAACACACACACACAGACTTTTGTGAAAGAGAACACAGTGTTCTAGGATTTTATTCTCTAGGGAATATAATGCGTCAACAGATGTACCAATGAAGAAATGATGTACAAATAGGGAAAGCTAGAAAGAATATTTGGATGAGGAGAGAGAGTATGGGAACAGCTAGACTCAGGAAATATTGACTTCCCACCCAGCTCCCAATGGACCATCCCTTGAAATCATTCAAAGCAGAAGAGAGAGAGAAAGAGAGAGAGAGAATTATAGGAGAAGTGCAAGATAGTGGAATATTTGAATGAAAAATAGAAAAACAAGAGAAGAGTGAGAGAGAGAGAGTAGAGTCTCCCACTGTGCCGTGGCTTACTGTGTTCCAGAATAAACACAAGTCTGGTTTCTGGCCTGGGCCCTTCACAGCTGGGCCCCTCCACACTAAACCAGCTATGGGTCACAGAGAGCCTCAACTCCATCTCCCAGGAGGCCACACTTCTAATCAGCACTTCCTGCTTTGACTGAGGTAAATGGACGTGGGATTAGGCTCTCTGGCGTGCCTTCCTGGAGCTAAGGTGCTAACAAGCTGACCTTTACCTCTCTGTCACCTCGGCCAGCTAGCATTTCACCCCTCTAATCAGATGCTCAATGACATCCAGATGGAGGAGAGTCATTCAATTATGACACTAGGACCTAAGAGCCCTCTTTGTGGGGGGTTAGGAAAACACTGTGTTTAAGGAGAAGGAGAGACAGAGAGAGAGAGACAGAGAGAGTGAGAGAGAGAGAGTGTGAGAGAGAGAGAGAGCGTGAGAGAGCGTGAGAGAGAGAGAGTGTGAGAGAGAGAGAGAGAGAGAGAGAGAGAGAGAGCGTGAGAGAGCGTGAGAGAGCGAGAGAGAGAGCGAGAGAGAGCGAGCGAGCGAGCGAGCGAGTGAGTGAGTGAGTGAGTGAGAGTGAGAGAGATGTTTTGCTCTGTTTGTGTGTGTGTGTGTGGTGTGTGTAGTGTGTGTGTCACCATTTGCCTATCTCATGTTCTAACGAGTAAGATAAAGTTAACCTGAAAACTACTCCTTCACTTCTGCAGATGGGGGACTGGGAAGGGCTTGGCGTGTATGTCCATCCCAAATACAGAGGTAGGGAGAGTTGAAAGACTGAGGGTTGGCTAAGTGAAGGTTCTAATAATTTCAAGGAATTTATTAAGGTACTGTACAGAGTCAGTTTCCAACACTAATAATCAGATTCAAAACATCTGAAGATCATGCATACATTCATTCTGAACTATGGAGTCAAATGACTGTCTCCAAAACTAAATCTGCTAATTCAAACAAATGACTCAAGGACATAATCAGTATATGACACCTGCAGACAGAAAAACACAGCATTCACCAGTGACCAGGGCCTGTGTTCTACATCCAAACACAGCATTCACCAGTGTCCAGGGCCTGTGTTCTACATCCAAACACAGCATTCACCAGTGACCAGGGCCTGTGTTCTACATCCAAACACAGCATTCACCAGTGTCCAGGGCCTGTGTTCTACATCCAAACACAGCATTCACCAGTATCCAGGGCCTGTGTTCTACATCCAAACACAGCTGAAACAATCCTTCCATCTGAGCTCATTCTCTAACGTCACCACCATTGAGGAGACACAGATGACCAGACCCTCACATGGCTGAGAGAGAGAGATAGGAAGGGAGAGAGAGGTAGAGAGGGAGGGAGAGAGAGGAGATAAAGAAAGGACAGACAGACTCCAAGTTCTCCTGTCCCTCTGCCAAGACTGTGCCAGTCTGAAAGATAAACTGAGAAAAACAGAGGAGCGAAAGTCAACCGCAGTGACGAGGCTATAAAAGGAATAGTGAGAGAAGGAGAGATGGAGTGAAGGGGAATTCTACTCGGCTTCAGAAGCCCAGGAGAATTGGGGAGAATGAGGTCTTGGAATCTTTTCAGCTAAGCCTGAAGAGACCCCTCAATCACTGAAAGAGGGGGAGAGAGGGGGAAGAGAGAAAGAGTAAAAAGAGAGGGTCAATACTGTACAAAGAGAGGGAGAGAGAGGGAAGAGAGAAAGAGGGAGACAGAGGGGGAGAAATACAGGGAGGAAGAGAGAGAGGAGGAAAGTGATGGATAATGGGAATGGTAGAGGGAAAGAAAGGGGGAGATAAAGAGAAGAAGGGATTGATTGAGAAAAAGAGAGGGGGAGAGAGAGTATAGAGATTGTAAATTGAGACCGACCACACAAAATCCATCTAAATTTCAGTTATAAATTGTACTTTATAGAGCATGATATGATCCCATTCTGTCAAATTTAATAAGAAACAAGCTAATCAAAAACACAAATTCTAACAGAGTGCAGGTGAAATATATGTATAGTATGTGTGAAATATATATATAGTATGTGTGTGGCTAATGTTTGTGCGGGCTGTCACATAAGGCTGAGGTTGAAAATGAGGCATGAAGAGAAGCAGTTATCCATATCATCAAATACCCAGACACCCCCCACCCATCTCTCTCTACTGGTCTGAGAAAATTCATTATTCCACAGTGCACGTCCGTGTTACGGTCCAGCAGGTGTTTTCTCACTGGTTAGGATCTGCCTTTCATAACTCTGGTGATCGTATATCACCTACTGTAGGTATTTCTCAGAAGTATCTCAGAAGTACAGTAAACAACATCTGTAGCTACAGGGCTATGTCACTTTTTCACTACTCTAACCTCCAGGACTAAAATGAACCATGGTCCAGTTCCATTTTGGCCCCTGACATCTTCTCTTAGAACCCTACCCCTTTTGCTGTTCACAGATCAAAAAGTACTTGTTTGGTGAAATGAATATGCATCATATCCTCATATTCATAACACCTATCAGTTTCTGTCAGATAAAAAAAGGGCATTGGAGCTTTGGGAAGGTGCAAGAGGTGAAAATGGAACCAGGCCCCAAAGACCACCCAACAGCCAGATGACCCTCCCCCAGGTGAAGTGAAAGGTCCGATGTGGTATGGCTCATGGTCCAGTGAGAGACACCTATGAGTGGGGAGAGAGTAAACCCAGAACCACTGCCTGCCTGCTGGCCATGTATGGAGCAGGGAGAGGGCAGGCTGGAGGGTAGGTCTGGAGGTCTGGAGGGTAGAAGCAGGCCAGTGGGTATGAGACTAGCCTTGGTATGTCACTGCTACTGGCTGGTAATTTATGGATCCCCATCACAAAGATACTCTTACTGGGGTCCAAACAAGATGAAGGTGATTAAATACAAAATTAAACAGTACATCACACAACACATGATTACACACTACTCTACCACAACATATCTACAATACAACACATGATTACACAGAGTGCGTGTGGGAGCATGTGTGTGTAGAGTGCGTGTGGGAGCATGTGTGTGTGGAGTGCGTGTGGGAGCATGTGGGAGCATGAGTGCATGAGTACCTGTGTGTGTGGAGTGCATGAGTACCTGTGTGTGTAGAGTGCATGAGTACCTGTGTGTGTGTGTGTATCTGTTCACAATCTGCACTGTTCCATAAGGTGTAGTTTTATTTGTTATTATTCTACTGCTTGCATGAGTTACTTGAGGTGGAATAGAGTTCCATGTAGTTATGGCTCTATGTAGAACTGTGTGTTTCCCATAGTAAATTCTGGACTTGGGGACTGTGTAGAGACCTCTGTTGGCATGTCTTCTGGGGTATGCACGGGTGTCTAAGCTCTGTGCTAGTCGTTTAAACAGACACCTCTGTGCGTTCAATATGTCAATACCTCTCACAAAGACAAGTAGTGATGCAGTCAATCTCTCCTCTATTTTGACCCAGGAGAGATTGACATGCATGTTATTGATGTTAGCTCTCATATACACTTATGGGCCAGCCGTGCTGCTCTGGTCTGGGCTAACTGTAATTTTCCAATGTCCCTTTTTGTGGCACAGACCTCTCCTCATCTTAGCTACCGTTGCATTAATATGTTTTGACCATGACAGTTAATAATCCAGTGTTACACCAAGTGTAAATGTCCACATTATTCATTACAATATTGAATTGAGGTTTAGGGTTTAGTGAAGGATTTGTCCCAAATACAATGCATTTTTAGTTTTTGAAAGATTTAGGATTATCTTAATTCTTGCCACCCATTCTAATACTAACTGCAGCTCTTTGTTAAGTGTTGCAGAGATTTCATTTTTTGTGGTAGCTGACATGTATAGTGTTGATTAATCAGCATACATAGATACACAGGCTTCCCTCAGTGCCAGTGGCAGGTCATTAATAAAAATGGCAAAAAGTAAGGGGCATAGACAGCTGCCCTGGGGAATGTCTGACTCTGCCTGGATTATGTTGGAGAGGCTACCATGAAATAACTGCCTCTGTGTTCTTTTAGACATGTAACTCTCGATCCACAATATAATAGGGGACGTAAAGCCATATCACATGTGTTTTTCCAGAAGCAGATAATGATCGATAAAATGAGTATTCAACAACTACAGTACACTGTTTCATTGGCAAGAAGAGAACAGGCCAGTTGGCTTTTCTAGGCTCCTTGCCTACCTCCATAAATGGAACAAGCCATTCACTAATTTACCTCTATCTATGTGGGGGATTTAAAGTAAAACATCTCACTGATGGCACGCCTTGGTCTTAGTATTTTGTGTTTTCTTTAATTATTTGTTCAGGCCAGGGTGTGACATGGGTTATTGTGTTGTCGTATTGGGGGTTTTTGTAGGCATTGGGATTGTGGTTGATTAGGGGTGTGTCGAGTGTAGGCTTGGCTGCCTGAGGCGGTTCTCGATCAGAGTCAGGTGCTTCTCGTTGCCTCTGATTGGGAACCGTATTTAGGTAGCCTGAGTTCGCTTTGTATTTCGTGGGTGATTGTTCCTGTCTCTGTGTTGTGTCACCAGATAGGCTGTATTAGGTTTCACGTTCCGTTTGTTGTTTTTGTATTTATTAAGTTATTTCATGTATCTTCACTTTTTCCTTCATTAAAGACATGGGTGACCACCACGCTGCATTTCGGTCCTCTCTTTCAACAAACGAAGAACGCCGTTACAACTGAGCCAATAATCTCTGATGATGATATTAACTGCTTCATGACTCATCTTGAAATTTGAGGAAAAACAGCTGGCTTCAGCCAAATTAATCAAATGTGTTTGAGATTTAAATAAATGTTGAAATCAGCCTAGTCCATTACAACTGGTGTGATCCAATAGTATACACAGTATTATTCAGTTAAGTTTTACACAAGCAACACTAAGCTCTGTAAACAGACACTTAAACATTATGTTTATTGGAAAAGCAAACCATGGTGGGTCTAGAGTCTATGTTTATTTCACCAGGTAAGTTGACTGAGAACATATTCTCATTTACAGCAACAACCTGGGGAATAGTTACAGGCGAGAGGAACGGGGATGAATGAGCCAATTGGAAGCTGGGGTTGATTATATGGCCATGATGGTATGAGGGCAAGATTGGTAATTTAGCCAGGACACCAGCCTCAGGGTGGCAGATAGCCTAGTGGTTAAGAGCATTGAGCCAGTAACCAAAATGGTCACTGGTTAGAATCCCGAGACGACTTGGTGAAAAATCTGTTGATGTTCCCTTGAGCAAGGCACTTAACCCTAATTGCTACTGTAAGTTTCTCTGGATAAGAGTGTCTGCTAAATGACTAAAATGTTAACACTCTTACGATAAGACTGTTGCGTTGACGGTTTCATTATTGCAACAATTAATCAATATTAAATAAAGATGATTGGTTGAAGAAATGACAGTCTCTCTCAGTACTGAATTTCCACAATATTTTGGGCAACGAGGAGGTGATCTGCAACTTCACCTGTTCCTGACTGCTCCTGAAGATCTGGGTAAACTGTGCACAGGCTAGTTATTGAGCAGCTAGACCCGCCTATGATATGAGAGGTAGCGGGCAAGGGTGGATAACGGATCTCGGACAGAGTACTGAAAGAGGTAGGCTTGGACAATCTATCAATAAGTGATGAAATTATAAAGAAAACATTGAAATAATAAAAACATAAAAGCCCCTGTTGAAGGTACGCTCAGAGCGAGGTCTTCCTTAAGAGGGCCACAGCTGAGGCAACTAACAGGACTGAGTTGAGTCGATAAGAGTGTTCTTAAGTGAGGCATCCTTGGGCATAATCGTTAATTAGCCAGTTGAGGGCTATCAAAAGTCCAGATCCGTGGTACTGGGTTGATCACAGTAGGGCTGGTGAGGTTAACTTATTGAACGAGGAACTAGAGTGCATGTAATGCCTTGTGAGAACATCTGGCTTGGTGAAGTTCAAATTATAACGTGTATGTAATTGATGAAATGTTTTGCTGATGAGGTAAACAGGTATGCCCTGGGTTACTATTGTTAGATGTTAGAGTAAGTGTTTTTAACTCCTGATACTTAGTTAATATGAGGTAAGGTTGGATTTTTTGGGACTGTGTTACATAGTTAGATAGACGACATGGGTACTCTGTAGGTAGTTCTGCACATTTGGATAGACGTAAGATAATCTATACCATAGTAATCACAGTAGGCCATATCCCAGTGTGGATACATAACCCCGTTGTGGGACCAATAATTTGGCAATATTTTGATAATGGTTTCCCTGTTTATATAAGATATTGTTTTGAAATCTAAAAACAGCGCTAACCGTTTTTCCTCGTCTGTCTCATTCCCCTCTGTGTCTTTTGGTTGTGTTTTCTGTGAATGTGATACGAGAGTGTGTGAGGGTAGAAATAAGTGTTATAATCTTACATTTGGTTAATAAGATATAGACGTGTATAATAAGCTGATTTAAATTTTGGATAATAAGTTTCAATATGGAGCGTTATCTTGGTGTTGCGTTCAACACTGCCCATCATAGAATATCACGGGGTGGTATTATTAAGTGCTAGATGTTATTTTATAATTTCTGGAAGACTAGAGAGTTGATGAGCATTATTCCCATAGGGCAGCGTCTGGGAAACTAACGTTTTTGGGGTCCTCTGGGAGTGTATGGATGAAGAGTCATTAGAAACAGAGTGATTAATTAATATGAGTACCTAAGATTTCCTACGTTATATATTGATTCTGTAAAGACATGACATTTTTTTAATGAGGAATCGTACGTGTGTATAATCCATTTCTAGAGATGCAACATAAACAACCCATACGTAGGCTCAGAGTGGTCTCTTCATGGATCATTTGTTAGAGATAAGGTTAATGTTAGGTATGCGTAAATGGCTGTAAGGGAGTCAGGCGCAGGAGAGCAGATATTTGGTAGCAAACAGAGCTTTTATTTAGGCGAACCAAAAACACATGGCACAACGTACAATATGGGTTGACATAACCCAGCGTAACCAGCCTAACGTGCGCATAAATGAAACAATAAACAATCCCACACAAAGACATGGGGGGGAACAGAGGGTTAAATACAAAGTAAGTGATTGAGGGGATTGAAACCAGGTGTGAGGAAAACAAGACAAAACAATTGGAAAATGAAAAGTGGATCGATGATGGCTAGAAGACTGGCGACGCCGAGCGCCGCCCGAACAAGGAGAGGACCCGACTTCGGCGGAAGTCGCGGCAGTTAAAGCATTATATGACTGTCTACAGGATCTGGGAGATCAGAAAAATATTGCCTTATATTCAAATCGCGAGGAGAGGAGCAAAAATAAATTCATAGAAGAGTTTAACTGTAGCAAAGCCATAAAGACACTAATAGAAGTGCACAAGCATTCTACCAATTCGTCTTGAATATAGGAAAAAAATAATGGATAAAATTTGGCAGCATTTCCCTGCTGACAGGACAATTCCAACCTAATAGAGAATTCAGGGATGTAATTTTGACTTGTCACAATGACATTAAAACCTCTTAAGTGTAGGGGGCAGTATTTTGATGTTTGGATGAAAAACGTACCCAAATGAAACTGCCTATTTCTCAGGCCAAGAATCTAGAATATGCATATAGTTGTCAGAACAGGATAGAAAACACTCTAAAGTTTCCAAAACTGTCAAAATATTGTCTGTGAGTATAACAGAACTGATATTGCAGGCGGAAACCTGAGGAAAATCCAACCAGGAAGTGCTGTTTTTTCTGAAACCTCTGTTCCATTGCATGCCTTCCCTCCATTTAAAGGGATGTCAACCAGATTCATTTTCCTATGGCTTCCACATAGTGTGAACAGACTTTAGACATAGTTTGATTCTGAAAAATGAGCGAGAAAGATCACATCGCGTCATTGGATGGCTGGGTGCCAGCAGAGTTTTGCATGCGCAACAGCTTGGAGCAGACATTTTCTCTCTCACTCCTATTGAAAAAGCTATGGTCCGGTTGAAATATTATCGATTATTTATTGTAAAAACAACCGGAGGATTGATTATAAAAAAAGTTTTAAATGTTTCTACGACCATGATAAAACAAGGCTACAACAGCAATGGATGGAAGTTTTGGGTGGTAAGAGGCTATAGTATAGCGCCCACCAAAATGTGTTTTTTCCTTAAGAATTGGCTGATGTATTTTATACATTTGGCGCATTGTCTTCTAGTAAGGAGAGAATAATCATGGGTTGGTTTCTTTTATTTTCTAAACTTTACAATGAATGACAGTGACGAAAACATTGATAAGGAGGGTTAGAGTTTTTTTTGTTGATAGCACTCCAATGATGCAATATTTTAGTAATACAAGGTACAAGGTTAAATGATGAGTAGAGGGATTGAGCCTTGAGATTGTAAAAAAGATTAGCTGTGGTTGAAAGCAAGCGGGCAATGGGAAATTTGAAGTAGAGGTTTGAGAAACATTTGACAGTTTCTGATTATTGTTGCTTGGTTTTACAGCTCAGGTAACATCAGTGAATTTGAACAGGAAGTTTATGTATTCCAAAATTGTAATCTGTTTCCATTACGTGGAACAGTGTCCATTTATTAAAGTAGATTGAAATAAGTATTGAATATTTAAGCTGATAAAATAGCACCAACTTTTTGAGTTGGTTTATATTTTTACAAATTAATGCAACAGTCTGCAATGTTTAGATTACTGGAAAGGGGTTATGGGTTTGTTTATTTTAGACGGTGTCGATTCCACTTAATGATGTACTGTATTATGGCTCCCGAGTGGAGAAGCGGTCTAAAGCACTGCATCTCAGTGCAAGAGGCGTCACTACAGACCCTGGTTCGAATTCAGGTTAAATCACATCTGCCCATGATTGGGAGTCCCATAGGGCGGGGCACAATTTTCCCAGCATCGTCCGTGTTTGGCAGGGATAGGCTGTCATTGTATATAAGAATTGTTCTAGTTAAATAAAGGTTAACAGGAACAATCTAAGACGAAACAGCTATTACATACAGTGGGGAGAACAAGTATTTCATACACTGCCGATTTTGCAGATTTTCCTACATACAAAACATGTAGAGGTCTGTAATTTTTATCATAGGTACACTTCAACTGTGAGAGACGGAATCTAAGACAAAAATATGATTTTTAAGTGTATTCATTTGCATTTTATTGCATGACGGCAGTATATCAAATACTTGTTCTCCCCACTGTATGTTGTTGGACATTGGTCTAGTAATAATAACAGGATAATTGTACATGGTTATGGAAAAGAGAGACCAGTCATATAATATGATATGGGAGTGAATTGTTAGACTTGGTGGCGAGATACATGCTAAATTAAGCGCACATAAACGTTGGGGTACATTAAAACAAACAATTAATGATTTGTGGGAGTTCAATGGACGTATCATTATCAATTTTGGCTTGTAATTAAAACATTTGGGTTGCTGATTATGATATTGGTATAGTGAATGCTAAGGAAATTGACACTTTCTCTTCCAGGAGAATGGGTGTGGTCATTTTCTATCTCTTTGAAATGTTTCCTGAGGCTATGGTCTTGGAAGAGGAGTTAGTGAAATTCAGCAGTTTTATAGGTATAAAGGTATCCTGATTCGGTGGTAAAGAGGACAAATCAAATTAAATAAGGCCTGCCCATTTTTGTTTCTTCCATATGGTATGCAGGCACCCACACACAACACACTTGTTATGAATATTTGTTGGTGTTTTTAAAATGCTATGTCTGATTTATTCTGAAAGTACTATTTCATTTGGTTTTTCACGGGTTGGAGACGAGGTATTTTTTATGACGCACACACATGGAATTTTCTTTTCTGAGTTTTAATTGAACACGTGTTAATTTGATAAAAAAATGTACTGAAAAAACTTACTGTAAACCTGGGATACGAAATGTATGAAATGTTTGACTGTTTTTAGATAATTGGTCTAATAGAGAAAGTCAGGCGCTTTTGAAAGGGTTTAAATGACCTCTGACCTCTGTCCTGACTTTCTGGTGTGGTTTGTTCTTCCTCCCTGGAAAGCTGACAGACATTGGATGATGATTTGATGGTAATTTATAATACTGATAATTACGGAAGGGAAGTTTATAGTTATATGTGTGATTTGGACCATAGTTCTGTCTCTAGTCTATTTTTCTATTTCTTGAATCAAGTTATGGGCACAATTTTTTTTATGGAGCTAATTCGATATGTTATTTTAAATGGTTTTATGTTTTAACCAGTAGTGTTGTTGTTTTTACACATTAGTCACCATGTGAATCATGTGTCAAAATGGGGGAATTACCAGTCTTTTGATATTTTTTTATTGAAGATTACACACTTTGATTGATATATACACTACCGTTCAAAAGTTTGGGGTCACTTAGAAATGTCCTTGTTTTTGAAAGAAAAGCAATTTTTTGTCCATTAAAATAACATCAAATTGATCTGAAATACAGTGTTGTCATGCCCTGACCTTAGAGAGACGTTTTATTTCTCTATTTGGTTAGGTCAGGGTGTGATTAGGGTGGGCATTCTATGTTTCATATTTCTTTGTTTTTGGCCGTGTGTGTGTGGTTCCCAATCAGAGGCAGCTCTCCTTCCCCCTTATTCAGCTGCCTATCGTTGTCTCTGATTGGGAATCATACTTAGGTAGCCTTTTTCCCACCTGTGTTTTGTGGGTAGTTATTTTCTGTTTAGTGTCTGCACCTGACAGAACTGTTTCGTTTTTTCACTTTGTTATTTTGTTCGAGTGTTTTTGAGTAATAAAGAATCATGAACACTTACCACGCTGCGTTTTGGTCCATGCCTTCCGACGAGAGACGTTACAAGTGTAGACATTGTTAATGTTATAAATGACTATTGTAGCTGGCTGATTTTTAATGGAATATCTACATAGGCGTACAGAGGCCCATTATCAGCAACCATCACTCCAGTGTTCCAACAAAACTGTTGTCCTGATTAAAGACGCAATAAAACTGGCCTTCTTTAGTTGAGTATCTGGAGCATCAGCATTTGTGGGCTCGATTACAGGCTCAGAACTTTCTTCTGAAACATGTCAGTCTATTCTTGTTCTGAGAAATGAAGGCATGTGAGGATATCTGAAGAAGAAAAATAAAGAAATACCAGAATATTGAGTGGGAAAGGGAGGGAGTTGGTCAACTGTGCCAGTAATTGATTTAGACTTGTCCGAATTTTTTTTTTCGGGTATCAGGTTGATCGAGGAGGTTTACACACTGCTAAATGTATAGTAATTTAGGCTAAGAATGATTGAGATACTGATCTGTAATTATAACCCCGATGAGAGAGTTCATTGGGTGAATTATAAGGTGAATATATTGTATGTTAATATAAATGTACATTCTGCAAGTGTTGATGTGTGTTAAGTTGAGGGTTTAAATTTTGAGTGATAGAACCAATGTGAATCACTGAGCAATGTCATTCAAAATGTTGGTTGTATAGTTCATTGGGTTTTGAATTATGATTTGGAAACGGAAAGATTTTTAAAACTGACTGATTGATTTGAGTAAGTTTTAGTATGTTAAAAACTATATGAGTGGAGCAATTAATGTATAATGTATTGATTGTTTTGATTGTTGTTATGCTGATTGTGACATAGGTAAAGAAGTTGTTGTGTGCTGAAAATGTTGACCAATGACTATTCTCAGCATGATTTATATCCATTGACAAATTGCAATTTTTGATGTTAAAGATAATTCTCAGGAACTATAGCAGGGTTATGCTAATGGTCCATAGGCGATGCCTTATACATAGTGGAATAATGATGCTTGTCCTGGGTCATGTTCATTAGGCACTAAACGGAATAAATGCATTTTTAAACCTTGTAATTCTGTCATGCCTGCTCCCACTCTCCCTCTCTGGCTCTCGAGGGCACCAGGCTGCCCTTCCTTATGCACACCTGTCACCATCATTACACACAGCAGCGCTCATTGGACTCACCTGGACTCCTTCCCTTTGTTGACTGCCCCGTATATAACTGTCTGCTCCCCCGTTTGTTCCCTGTGTCAGCATTGTTGTTATTTTTCCCCTGTCCAGACGCTGTTCCTGTCCTGTTTCATGTCCGGTGTTCATAAAAGGTTCCCTGCTTCTCGTCTACCAGGGTTGATCCTTACAGAATGCTGACATCACCAAAAGAAGCATCAGGGAGTTTAGGTTTGTGACGTCGGGTCCGGGTGCCGTCACCGGGGGTGCCTCAGCTAGCCCTCGGTGGGCTCGGCATGTGCCTACCCCACGTCATGCTTCAGCCGGTCCATCAGGCTCTCACGCCTCAGCCGGTTTGTTGGGCCCCCAAGCCTCAGTGGGATCGTCTGGGTTTCACGCCTCAGTCAGATCGTCAGGATGCCACGCCTCAGCTGGCTCGCCAGGCTCCCACGCCTCTGCTGGTTTGTCCGGCTTCTACTCCCGACGAACTTGGTGATAAAAGCCTAAAGTTGGCATTTCATAGACAAGATGTGGTGTGTGTGACCCAAGATAGAGATAGTCTGGAAGAGTTTAGAACAATGCCTCATTGTCTCATCTTCCTGGCATGTCTCTAGATTTTGCTCACCTGAAGTAGAGTATCTTATGATAAACTGCAGACCACACAATTTGAATCAGATGTATAAGGAAATAAGCAAACAGGGCACCGCTCACCCAGAGGCGGCGCTCCTAGTGGCCGGAGACTGTAATGCAGGGAAACTTAAATCAGTTCTACCTAATTTCTATCAACATGTTAAATGTGCAACCAGAGGGAAAAAATTCTAGATCACTGGTACTCCACACACAGAGACGTACAAAGCTCTCCCTCACCCTCCATTTGGTAAATCTGACCACAATTTTATCCTCCTGATTCCTGCTTTCAAGCTAAAATTAAAGCAGGAAGCACCAGTGACTCGGACTGTTTTGCTATCACAGACTGGAACATGTTCCGGGATTCTTCTGATGGCATTGAGGAGTACACCCAACCAGAAGCCATGGATCACAGACAACATTCGCACTGAGCTAAAGGGTAGAGCTGCCACTTTCAAGGTACGGGACCCTAACCCGGAAGCTTATAAGAAATCCTGCAATGCCCTCCGATGAAAAATCAAACAGGCAAAGCATCAATACAGGGCTAAGATTGAATCGTACTACATCGGCTCCGACGCTCGTCTTATGTGGCAGGGCTTGCAAACTATTACAGACTACAAAGGGAAGCACAGCCACGAGCTGCCCAGTGACATGAGCCTACCAGATGAGCTAAATCCCTTCTATGCTCGCTTTGAGGCAAGCAACACTGAGGCATGCATGAGAGCATCAGCTGTTCCGGACGACTGTGTGATCACGCTCTCCGTAGCCGACGTGAGTAAGACCTTTAAACAGGTCACCATTCACAAGGCTGCGGTGCCAGACGGATTACCAGGACGTGTGCTCCCAGCATGTGCTAACCAACTGGCAGGTGTCGTCACTGACACTTTCAACATGTCCCTGATTGAGTCTGTAATACCAACATGTTTCAAGCAGGCCACCATAGTCCCTGTGCCCAAGAACTATAACAATGACAATAAGTACCGGAGCGCCAACTCTAGGACGAAAAGACTTCTCAACAGTTTTTACCCCCAAGCCATAAGACTCCTGAACAGGTAATCAAATGGCTACCCGGACTATCTGCATTGTGTGCCCCCCTCCCCAACCCCTCTTTTACGCTGCTGCAACTCTCTGTTTATCATATATGCATAGTCACTTTAACTATACATTCATGTACATACTACCTCAATCAGTCTGACTAACTGGTGCCCCTGTACATTGGCTACCCGGACTATCTGCATTGTGTCCCGCCACCCACCACCCCCTCTTTTACGCTACTGCTACTCTGTTTATAATATGCATAGTCACTTTAACTATACCTACATGTACATACTACCTCAATCAGCCTGTATATAGCCTCGCTACTGTTACTTCCCACTATCTTTTTCATTGTTGTTTTTATCTTTACTTATCTATTGTTCACCTAATACCTTTTTTTTACTTAAAAATTGCACTGTTGGTTAGAGCCTGTAAGTAAGCATTTCACTGTAAGGTCGACTCCACCTGTTGTTTTCGGCGCATGTGACAAATAAACTTTGATTTGATATCCCTCCCATTTCCCATTCCTTTTTAGGAGAGCCACTCTGGTTAATCCACCAGGTTGCTGTTCACACAGTTTGTGTTCACAATCTTTTTCTAACTCCTAAAAATATTACACAAACATGACCCACACACACACACACACACACACACACACACACACACACACACACACACACACACACACACACACACACACACACACGTGCAACCAATAATATACACACACACACACACACACACACACACACACACACACACACACACACACACACACACACACACACACACACACACACACACACACACACACACACACACGTGCAACCAATAATATACACACACACACACACACACACACGTGCAACCAATAATATACACACACACACACACACACACACACACACACACACACACACACACACACACACACACACACACACACACACACACACATACACACATACACACATACACACACACACACACACACACACACACACACACAAATAAATAGCCCAGCTAACCTAAGTCATTAATCTTCCAGTCACTTAAAGGGAACCCCAGGCATTCACGATAGCTTAGATCTTCCTTTCATCACCCCATTTCTCCTTCCCCCTTATTCAGTCTCTTTTCTCTCTCTCGCTCCTTCCCTTGATCCCTTGCTCTTTTCTCTCACCAGGGATCAACTTCAGCTGTTTTTATCATTCATCTGTGGCCAGCACAGTTGGGGTGTTTTGTGTGGTGATACCATGTTTTGCGAAGTGTGTGTGTGTACAGACAAATAAGCATTCCTTGTGGGGTTAAACTACAGGTCAAGTACATTCCTTGTGGGGTAAAACTACAGGTCAAGTACATTTATTGTGGGGTAAAACTACAGGTCAAGTACATTCCTTGTGGGGTTAAACTACAGGTCAAGTACATTCCTTGTGGGGTTAAACTACAGGTCAAGAACATTCCTTGTAGCCCCTTCACTCTGATCCTAATGGTTTGACCCATTCAGATTTGGGGGAGTCTGTCTGTCTGCACCCCTGTCTGACGGGACTGGTCCAAATCAGACCAACCGAATTGAGCTGAAGATGAAGGGATGAAGAAGAACAAGAAGGGATGAGCGGATGGGCAATAGACCCACTCTATCCACCAGACTAGACTCAGAATAAGCTATCCATTAATTGACTAACGGGTAAAAAATCTTAATTGACAGAATGAAAATGGTCATCCTCAATAGGTCAACAACCTTCTGTGATATACAGTATAAACCAATACAAAGACTGTCAGTCTATCTGTCCAATCTCACTGTCTGGTAAAGCGATCACCTGACAATGCCTTAGTTTATGGAAAGCACCACAGCCATTAAAACAATGCTTAACTAACCAGAACACACATAATCACACAGACACATTCACACAGAGAGAGGAGAGCATTTCCCCAGCTTTGGCTTCATGCCTTAATGGAAAACGTGTGAATGTGTGAGACCTGGTGTGTGTGTGTGTGCGTTACGGGGTTATAAGCTCCAGGAACGGACTGTGCCCAGAAAGGGCAGCACCTCCCACACACGCGTGAAACCTGATTTCCGACCGCATGCCATGCCACACACACACACACACACACACACACACACACACACACACACACACACACACACACACACACACACACACACACACACACACACACACACACACACACACACTAGCTCAAACAGGGACCTGGAAGCCCCATTCCATTCCTCCACACACAGGCTTCTCTTCTGAGGCTCCTAGCTGCTTCCTGAGGACCAGTACAATGGCTACTTCCTCTGATTGTTACTGCAGGGTACTCTTTATAACGCAGGGATTATTTTGGCATGGGATGTGGCGGCCATTTTCCCTTCCTCACCCCGGACGCAGGCCTTCTTCCCCCCAATAACAGAGCACTTAGGTGGGTCACTCATGTGCCAGCCTGCTCCCCCTCGAGGAGTGACCACAAAACACACACACATGCATGGACTGTATGTCTGCACACACGCAAGCATGTACAGTATATACTGAATATGATTGCATTGACGCTCACACACATACACTCGTACATTCACACGCCCACATCCATGAACACTCAAACACTTCCCTAGGAGTCAACAAGGAGGATTTCCGACACCTAAATGTTTCTTCTTATAATTATAACACCTTTCTCCATTGACACAGGATAACATTTAAATGATGCCATGCAGGACCTAGGTACTACTTTAGATGAACACAGCAGTCACAGTAGGCCACACTTATCCTGGTTACTGCCACTCCATTAGTTACTACCACATTTCTCCTGGTTACTGCCACTCCATTAGTTACTACCACACTTCTCCTGGTTACTGCCACTCCATTAGTTACTACCACACTTCTCCTGGTTACTGCCAATCCTTTAGTTACTACCACAATTCTCCTGGTTACTATCACATTTCTCCTGGTTACTGCCACTCCTTTAGTTACTGTCACACTTATCCTGGTTACTGCCACTCCATTAGTTACTACCACAATTATCCTGCTTACTATCACATTTCTCCTGGTTACTGCCACTGCTGGTTACTGCCACTCCTTTAGGAACTACCACACTTCTCCTGGTTACTGCCACTCCTTTAGTTACTACCACACTTCTCCTGGTTACTGCCACTCCTTTAGGAACTGCCACACTTCTCCTGGTTACTGCCAGTCCTTTAGGTACTACCACACTTCTCCTGGTTACTGCCACTCCTTTAGGAACTACCACACTTCTCCTGGTTACTGCCACTCCTTTAGGTACTACCACACTTCTCCTGGTTACTGCCACTCCTTTAGGTACTACCACACTTCTCCTGGTTACTGCCACTCCATTAGGTACTACCACACTTCTCCTGGTTACTGCCACTCCTTTAGGTACTACCACACTTCTCCTGGTTACTGCCACTCCTTTAGTTAATACCACACTTCTCCTGGTTACTGCCACTCCTTTAGGTACTACCACACTTCTCCTGGTTACTGCCACTCCTTTAGGAACTACCACACTTCTCCTGGTTACTGCCACTCCTTTAGGTACTACCACACTTCTCCTGGTTACTGCCACTCCTTTAGGAACTACCACACTTCTCCTGGTTACTGCCACACTTTAGGTACTACCACACTTCTCCTGGTTACTGCCACTCCTTTAGGTACTACCACACTTATCCTGGTTACTGCCACTCCTTTAGGTACTACCACACTTCTCCTGGTTACTGCCACTCCTTTAGGTACTACCACACTTCTCCTGGTTACTGCCACTCCTTTAGGTACTACCACACTTCTCCTGGTTACTGTCACTCCTTTAGGTACTACCACACTTCTCCTGGTTACTGCCACTCCATTAGTTACTACCACACTTCTCCTGGTTACTGCCAATCCTTTAGTTACTACCACAATTCTCCTGGTTACTGCCACTCCTTTAGTTACTGTCACACTTATCCTGGTTACTGCCACTCCATTAGTTACTACCACAATTATCCTGCTTACTATCACATTTCTCCTGGTTACTGCCACTGCTGGTTACTGCCACTCCTTTAGGAACTACCACACTTCTCCTGGTTACTGCCACTCCTTTAGTTACTACCACACTTCTCCTGGTTACTGCCACTCCTTTAGGTACTACCACACTTCTCCTGGTTACTGCCACTCCTTTAGGTACTACCACACTTCTCCTGGTTACTGCCAGTCCTTTAGGTACTACCACACTTCTCCTGGTTACTGCCAGTCCTTTAGGTACTACCACACTTCTCCTGGTTACTGCCACTCCTTTAGGTACTACCACACTTCTCCTGGTTACTGTGTCGAGGATAACTGCTGATTTTACAGAAGGAGTAGTAACAAACTACGAGCAGGAATAATGTTCATTGTTATGTACTTAAGAAGCCAATAATTGCGAGAGCAGATGTCCCTGACTGTTTGGCAGGTTAAATATTCTGCATCCAGAAATATACTGTTCCTCCAATTAAACAACCCACTGGATCAAACACGCTTCCCATCAACTCAGGCATCCGCTGACAACATGATCCTCTCATCCTCATCCCGCTAGGCTGAGACACATCTGTAAATATATTCTCCAAACAGGAGAATCTCAAGTCACTGCAAGAGTCCTACACTAAACATCCTGTTAACGTTACTGTTAACGAACCCTTCCTCTCCTCTGCTGAGAGGTCACAAATAAAAACCCTGTCTGTCTGTGTGTGCCTGTATGTGTGTGTGTGTGCGTGTGTGTGTGTGTGTGCGCACAACTGGAGCCTACTACAACCCTCACTACCAGATCACAACTGCAGGCACCTGTGGTCCCCACCCGACTCCATCTAAAGAACATCACTCCAGACATCACAGACCACAATGACCTTCATTTTAAGTGACTCCAACTGGAAATATCTCAGAGAATAACTGCTATTCTCTGGCATGTCATTCAGAAAGCTATGGTGCCTAGCAACAGCAAGTGCCTTGAAAATTCCCTCCGGTACTAATGGTTTGGTGGCAATAAGAGGACATGTAGCTCCTGCAACGCCGCAAGTGGCAGCCAGAGCTGCAGAGAGGTTTCCTAACACCAAAATCACTATGTCCACCTTGTTGCCACGTGGAGATGTGCCCTTCCACATTATTTAGAGTTAACAACGCTGAGCTGTCTAGAAGCTGTGCTCTCTTTGACAATGTTTACACCAGGCCCCATTCAGAGAGGCCAGCTCCAGCCTGCAACATTGGTCTTCCAGAGTGGGCAGCACCAGCCCACCCCACTACCTCCTATGTTAACAGGACAACACCCAATCAGAAGGGACCAACATTGGGCTTCCAGAGTGGGCAGCACCCGCCCACCCCACTACATCCTATGTTAACAGGACAACCCCCCCAATCAGAAGAGAACAACATTGGGCTTCCAGAGTGGGCAGCACCCACCCACCCCACTACCTCCTATGTTAACTGGACAACCCCCCAATCAGAAGAGACCAACATTGGGCTTCCAGAGTGGGCAGCACCCGCCCACTCTGCTGAAGATCTGCTGAAGGCATCTGCTGAATGTAATCTGCTCAAATGATCAGAAATAGAACCTATTATCATTATAAGTTCAGTTTTATATAAGCTACCCTGGAAAGGGTTCAAGTTTGCTCATATAAATATGTGTAGCCTCAGAAACAAAATTCAGGAGATTAGTAATTTGCTAATCTTAGGTACATTAATATATTAGCCATTTCTGAGACTTAAACAGCACCTTTGATGATACAGCAGTTAGGGTTACAAGGATATAACATCTACAGAAAAGACAGGAATGACCACGGGGGAGGGGTTGCTGTATATGTTCTGAGCCATATTCCTGTCAAGCTCATAGAGGATCTTATGACAAATGAAGTAGAAGTCCTGTGGTTGCAGGTTCACCTGCCTCATCTGAAGCCTCTTCTTTTAGTGTGCTGCTATCGGCCACCAAGTGCAAACTGTCAGTATCTGGAGAATATGTGTGTATGTAAAACACTTAATTTATTTTCTTGGTGACCTGGTGTAACAGTATAACTTTAGACCGTCCCCTAGCCCATACCTGGGTGCGAACCAGGGACCCTCTGCACACATCAACAACAGTCACCCACGAAGCATCGTTACCCATCGCTCCACAAAAGCCGATGCCCTTGCAGAGCAAGGGGAACCACTACTTCAAGGTCTCAGACGAAGTGGTGTCACCGATTGAAATGCTATTTAGCGCGCACCACCGCTAACTAGCTAGCCGTTTCACATCCGCTACACTCACCCCCCTTTTGACCTCCTCCTTTTCCATAGCAACCAGTGATCCGGGTCAACAGCATCAATGTAACAGTATAACTTTAGACCGTCCCCTCGCCCATACCCGGGCGCGAACCAGGGACCCTCTGCACACATCAACAACTGACACCCACAAAGCATCGTTACCCATCGCTCCACAAAATCCGCGGCCCTTGCACAGCAAGGGGAACTACTACTTCAAGGTCTCAGAGCAAGTGACGTCACCGATTGAAACGCTATTTAGTGCGCACCACCGCTAACTAAGCTAGCCGTTTCACATCCGTTATACTGGCATGTCATACTATTTCTGGCCAGACAGCATCAGATACATGGGCAAGATGTAGTAAGACAGAGGGGCGCTGTTTCGCACACTCGGATGCTTTCTCTGGTGAGAGAGTTTCAGCAGAGGAAGAGGCAAATCTGTCCAGAATAAAACCAATGAGTTTATATGGCATAATATGCAGACCTAAGCTTGTTAACTGCCTTTCCACCTTTGGGACCATAACTCCTGTTGTTAGGGCAGAGACATGAGCATCTCCTCATTATATAACATCTCTGGTTTGCGAATAGGAAAAGAAAAGTTGGAGGGTGCACAGTGCAATTCTTTCTCATTCATTGTTTAATTTTGTAAATTGCTTGCCCTTTGATTGTTTATTTATTTATTCATTTTTTATATTTTTTATTTATTTATTTATTACATATGTCACCAGTAGGCCTAGTACATATACTGTTAATCCTGTCATTTGGTTACATTCATTTCTGTTAATGAATGTTTTCATTACAGTCATTTACCTGGCCAGCTGTGTGCAAATGTAGGAAAGAGCCCATTTGCAATGTCTGATTCTGATTGTCCTAATTCACCACATCCACCACTAATACTGTAAGCTGAGCTTCTCCATCATTTTTTCTTCGCCTCACACATTGTAAACAAAGTATGTTTGTTTGTCTGTAAACAAAGTATGTTTGTTTGTCTGTAAACAAAGTATGTTTGTTTGTCTGTAAACAAAGTATGTTTGTTTGTCTGTAAACAAAGTATATTTGTTTTTCTGTAAACAAAGTTTGAACATACATTGCAAATGATAGTTCCTCCGTTTTGAATCTTTCCAGCACTCCTGGCCTCGATAATCACCAAGCCTTGGTGTGAAAGAACAAAATATCATGATCTGATGATCCCATACTTCATAAAACACAACTGTCTGATGAGCTCACTGGCGCGGGAACATCTGAGGGCCCGGAACATGCTAGTTGGTACAATGTTACAAGTTTGCTAGCGACAGATTCTGTCCGGATGGAGATTATAGGCCTACTGCTGCATTGGCCTATAGGCTATGTATCTCTGAGTTCTATGCACACATTTGTTCAGCCACCACTGGATCACAGTGTCTCAATGTGTCCATATAGCAGAGGATTGTGCTTCAGTTGAATTTGGACTTTGAGATTTGTATTATTTGACTTCAGATTGTATGAATAACCACGTGACAATGACTTTTTAAGAAAATGAAGGTTATTATTGAAATTAAACTGTTCCACAAAAATGCACATATAAAAATAATCCGAACTGTTATGCAGATCGGTAGAAGTTAGGGGTGAAACGATACGTGTATTCGTATTGAACCGTTCGGTACAGTGTCCACGGTGCATGGTTCGGTTCGCAGCAATACATTAATCATATATTATAGCTACGAAAATATATATATATATTTCGTTGTAAAAAAAACATTATTGCATAAACCATAAATTAACATGGGAAAAATATCCACATGGTAATAAAGTTGTCTTTAAAATTGAAAAAAGAAGGTTTGTCTCATAGCTGTATGCAGCTCCGCTCATTAGTTATTTCACTCCAGTGAGAACAGAGCTGAGAGACCGTCGTAGCAGCAATTATCTTATGAAGGAACTGAGCTGATAGACCGTGGTAGCAGCAATTAGCTTATGAAGGAACAGAGCTGAGAGACCGTGGTAGCAGCAATTAGCTTATGAAGGAACAGAGCTGAGAGACCGTGGTAGCAGCAATTAGCTTATGAAGGAACAGAGCTGAGAGACCGTGGTAGCAGCAATTAGCTTATGAAGGAAAGAGCTGAGAGACCGTGGTAACAGCAATTAGCTTATGAAGGAACAGAGCTGAGAGACCGTGGTAGCAGCAATTAGCTTATGAAGGAACAGAGCTGAGAGACCGTGGTAGCAGCAATTAGCTTATGAAGGAACAAAGCTGAGAGACCGTGGTAACAGCAATTAGCTTATGAAGGAACAGAGCTGAGAGACCGTGGTAACAGCAATTAGCTTATGAAGGAACAGAGCTGAGAGACCGTGGTAACAGCAATTAGCTTATGAAGGAACAGAGCTGAGAGACCATGGTAACAGCAATTAGCTTATGAAGGAACAGAGCTGAGAGACCGTGGTAACAGCAATTAGCTTATGAAGGAACAGAGCTGAGAGACCGTGGTAACAGCAATTAGCTTATGAAGGAACAGAGCTGAGAGACCGTGGTAACAGCAATTAGCTTATGAAGGAACAGAGCTGAGAGACCGTGGTAACAGCAATTAGCTTATGAAGGAACAGAGCTGAGAGACCGTGGTAACAGCAATTAGCTTATGAAGGAACAGAGCTGAGAGACCGTGGTAACAGCAATTAGCTTATGAAGGAACAGAGCTGAGAGACCGTGGTAACAGCAATTAGCTTATGAAGGAACAGAGCTGAGAGACCGTGGTAACAGCAATTAGCTTATGAAGGAACAGAGCTGAGAGACCGTGGTAACAGCAATTAGCTTATGAAGGAACAGAGCTGAGAGACCGTGGTAACAGCAATTAGCTTATGAAGGAATTAGCAGTTAGTTAAATGCAAAGGAGCAAGATGGCGAGCCAGAACTAGAAGACGCCCCAGTATCATTCAGGTCTGCCGTCTGGGAACATTTCGGTTTCCCTGTAAACTATAAAAGGGATTGCCAACAAGTGGTGGATATAACATCTATATAGAGGCTCTGTTCATTGCTGATAGCCTGTTAGAGTAGTGGATATAACATCTACAACATGTAGGTTCTGTTCATTGCTGATAGCCTGTTAGAGTGGTGGATATAACATCTACAACATGTAGGTTCTGTTCATTGCTGATAGCCTGTTAGAGTAGTGGATATAACATCTACAACATGTAGGTTCTGTTCATTGCTGATAGCCTGTTAGAGTGGTGGATATAACATCTACAACATGTAGGCTCTGTTCATTGCTGATAGCCTGTTAGAGTGGTGGATATAACATCTATATAGAGGCTCTGTTCATTACTGATAGCCTGTTAGAGTGGTGGATATAACATCTACATGTAGGTTCTGTTCATTGCTGATAGCCTGTTAGAGTGGTGGATATAACATCTACAACATGTAGGTTCTGTTCATTGCTGATAGCCTGTTAGAGTGGTGGATATAACATCTACAACATGTAGGTTCTGTTCATTGCTGATAGCCTGTTAGAGTAGTGGATATAACATCTACAACATGTAGGCTCTGTTCATTGCTGATAGCCTGTTAGAGTGGTGGATATAACATCTATATAGAGGCTCTGTTCATTACTGATAGCCTGTTAGAGTGGTGGATATAACATCTATAACATGTAGGCTCTGTTCATTGCTGATAGCCTGTTAGAGTGGTGGATATAACATCTATATAGAGGCTCTGTTCATTACTGATAGCCTGTTAGAGTGGTGGATATAACATCTACATGTAGGTTCTGTTCATTGCTGATAGCCTGTTAGAGTGGTGGATATAACATCTACAACATGTAGGTTCTGTTCATTGCTGATAGCCTGTTAGAGTGGTGGATATAACATCTACAACATGTAGGTTCTGTTCATTGCTGATAGCCTGTTAGAGTAGTGGATATAACATCTACAACATGTAGGTTCTGTTCATTGCTGATAGCCTGTTAGAGTGGTGGATATAACATCTACAACATGTAGGCTCTGTTCATTGCTGATAGCCTGTTAGAGTGGTGGATATAACATCTATATAGAGGCTCTGTTCATTGCTGATAGCCTGTTAGAGTGGTGGATATAACATCTATAACATGTAGGCTCTGTTCATTGCTGATAGCCTGTTAGAGTGGTGGATATAACATCTACATGTAGGTTCTGTTCATTGCTGATAGCCTGTTAGAGTGGTGGATATAACATCTACATGTAGGCTCTGTTCATTGCTGATAGCCTGTTAGAGTGGTGGATATAACATCTATATAGAGGCTCTGTTCATTGCTGATAGCCTGTTAGAGTGGTGGATATAACATCTATATAGAGGCTCTGTTCATTACTGATAGCCTGTTAGAGTGGTGTATATAATATCTACATGTAGGTTCTGTTCATTACTGATAGCCTGTTAGAGTGGTGGATATAACATCTACAACATGTAGGCTCTGTTCATTGCTGATAGCCTGTTAGAGTGGTGGATATAACATCTATATAGAGGCTCTGTTCATTGCTGATAGCCTGTTAGAGTGGTGGATATAACATCTATATAGAGGCTCTGTTCATTGCTGATAGCCTGTTAGAGTGGTGGATATAACATCTACAACATGTAGGTTCTGTTCATTGCTGATAGCCTGTTAGAGTGGTGGATATAACATCTACAACATGTAGGCTCTGTTCATTACTGATAGCCTGTTAGAGTGGTGGATATAACATCTACAACATGTAGGTTCTGTTCATTGCTGATAGCCTGTTAGAGTGGTGGATATAACATCTACAACATGTAGGCTCTGTTCATTACTGATAGCCTGTTAGAGTGGTGGATATAACATCTACAACATGTAGGTTCTATTCATTGCTGATAGCCTGTTAGAGTGGTGGATATAACATCTACAACATGTAGGCTCTGTTCATTGCTGATAGCCTGTTAGAGTGGCAATACGAGTAACATGACAACTCATTTGCGCCGACATCACCCCAAAGTGCCAATTGGTGGGACTCGGCGGAACAATGAAACAACAACCAATCGGCAACCACTTCCCCCCACAGCCTCCAGGCAACAATACGTGGCTGACTCCGGTAGGGCTAAAGTAATCAACGCAACGATATCAAAATTCCTAGCGGCAGATACAAAACCCTTCTCTGTGGTAGAGAGCAGCGCTTAACTATTCCTTCCCACACACATTTTGCCCAGACATTAATACCTGCATTATACAAAAAAACAAAAGAACAACTTGAGAGCGAGTTGTCAGAAACGCGGGACGTCTAGAGCTACATAGAGCTACCTTACTGTAGGCTCATTTCATTACACCAGACAGTTGGTTGTCTAGAGCTACAGAGAGCTACCTTACTGTAGGCTCATTTCATTACACCAGACAGTTGGATGTCTAGAGCTACAGAGAGCTACCTTACTGTAGGCTCATTTCATTACACCAGACAGTTGGACGTCTAGAGCTACAGAGAGCTACCTTACTGTAGGCTCATTTCATTACACCAGACAGTTGGACGTCTAGAGCTACAGAGAGCTACCTTACTGTAGGCTCATTTCATTACACCAGACAATTGGACGTCTAGAGCTACAGAGAGCTACCTTACTGTAGGCTCATTTCATTACACCAGACAGTTGGACGTCTAGAGCTACAGAGAGCTACCTTACTGTAGGCTCATTTCATTACACCAGACAGTTGGATGTCTAGAGCTACAGAGAGCTACCTTACTGTAGGCTCATTTCATTACACCAGACAGTTGGACGTCTAGAGCTACAGAGAGCTACCTTACTGTAGGCTCATTTCATTAGTGGGAGATAAAAAGCCATGTGTTTCAAACACGTCCCTTTGAGAGTTGTCACACCAGTGTAAACCTGGGGGAGGAGCTAAGGGAAGTAGATGCAGTGTGGAAGTTGGAGAGGGATAATGTAACGATTCCTGTGACCACTGACAACTAGAAATATTGTAAATGCAGTTGCACTAGCTGGACTGGGGCCACAGATAGGATGCTTTGCTCACGTTATTCATCTAGCATCTCAAAAAGCAATGTCAGTGAATCCAATCTCTCGCCTCCTAGCAAAGATCAGGAAGGTGGTATCCTTCTGTCATAAAAGCACAACTGCTGCACATGTTTTCAAGACAAAACAGGAGATGCTGGAGCTGCCAAACCACAAACTAATCCAAGATGTCCCTACTAGATGGAATTCAAGCCATGACATGGTTGAGAGATACCTTGAGCAGAAAGTCACAGTGTATTCTACACTGACTGATCAAGCTGTGACATGGCTGAGAGATACCTTGAGCAGAAAGTTGCGGTGTATTCTACACTGACTGATCAAGCTGTGACATGGCTGAGAGATACCTTGAGCAGAAAGTCACAGTGTATTCTACACTCACTGATCAAGCTGTGACATGGCTGAGAGATACCTTGAGCAGAAAGTTGCGGTGTATTCTACACTGACTGATCAAGCTGTGACATGGCTGAGAGATACCTTGAGCAGAAAGTCACAGTGTATTCTACACTCACTGATCAAGCTGTGACATGGCTGAGAGATACCTTGAGCAGAAAGTTGCGGTGTATTCTACACTGACTGATCAAGCTGTGACATGGCTGAGAGATACCTTGAGCAGAAAGTTGCGGTGTATTCTACACTGACTGATCAAGCTGTGACATGGCTGAGAGATACCTTGAGCAGAAAGTTGCGGTGTATTCTACACTGACTGATCAAGCTGTGACATGGCTGAGAGATACCTTGAGCAGAAAGTTGCGGTGTATTCTACACTGACTGATCAAGCTGTGACATGGCTGAGAGATACCTTGAGCAGAAAGTTGCGGTGTATTCTACACTGACTGATCAAGCTGTGAGGAAGAATGTCAAAGATATTGTGACTTTGTCTGAAAATGACATGAGACTTGCAGAGGAAGTTATCAAAGTGTGAAAACCTCTCAAACCAGTCACAACACTGATATGCACTTAGAGCCTCCCATCAGTTTCCATGGTCCTGCCTGTGAAAACAATGATCCTGAAATCAATGGTGGCATCTGATGAAGGTGACCCCGCAGTAAGGGATGTAAAGACTGCTATCAGAGTTCATCTGGAGCCTAGATATGCTGACCCTGGTGTCCAAGACTTCTGACACAAGAGCACCGCTTCGGACCCCGGTTCAAGTCCCTTCTGCACCTGGATGCTGCTGCTCGTCTGAGAGTCTACGATGAACTCATAGCAGAGATTGTGACCAATATACAACAGGTTTTGTATTTATTTTGTTAATGTGACATTTATTATTTTATTAATTAGTGATTTAACAATTATAAAGTAATAATTATAATTGTCATAATAGTGTCTGATATATATTTCTAACAACAAATCATATTTTTAAAACCACTTCAGAGACAGTAATTTTCATCTAATTTAATTCTGCAGGGTCAAGCCTCAGATACCACAGGAGCCAACCCCTCTCAAGAGACGGCAGACGACAGGGGTTCTCCTCCAGAAAATAAGTCTGCCATGGCTGAGCTTTTTGGGGAGTTGTTCACGACCCAGGAGCAGGGAACCAAGTCAAAGGTCAAGGTCATAAAGGAGGAGGTGACCTCATACAGGGAAGTGAACTGTATTCCCCTGGATGTAGATCCACTTACATGGTGGAAGACCAAAGACCCTCATGTTGCCATGTTAGCAAGGTGCTACTTGGCTGTGCCTGGGACCTCTGTCCCAAGCGAGAGGGTATTCTCCACAGTGGCTGACATTGTCACAGCAAGCCGATCTGTGCTCACTGCAGATCATGTGGATAGACTAATCTTCTGAAAGAAAAACTTTAAAATATGATCAAAATGTTTTTATTTTTTTCAAGTAACTTGTCTCAAGTGGTCCTATTTTGTTTCAGGCACTGCTATGTGACAAAGAGTTTCAATATGCTGCTGGACTATGCACTCTTTTGTTGAAGTTGTTTTTTAAATGACTATTTTATTGTTTTATGTTATAAGGCAGGCACTGCTGTTTTGTGTATGTTTGCCTATGCTGCTAAAAGCCAAACCACCAATGTTATTTATTGTTATACAAGGAAAATAGAAAATACATTTTCTCAGGAACAAATGATATTTTTTTCTTCTTTGGAAGTATCATGTTTCAAGTGGTCCCATTTTGTTTAAGGTACAGCTATGTGACTTCATTTTAATATATGCTGCTGGACTATGCACTAATCTGTTTTAAATGATTATTTTATTTCATGTTATAAGGCAGGCACTGCTGGTTTTTGTTGTCCCTTTGTTTTCATCTGCTCCTGGGAATTCAAGCTACCCATGACTACTATTATAATAACTGGACAATCTAAATACAAATGATATATTTCTCAGGAATTTATTTTGTTGATGTATCGAAACCGTACTGAACCGTGACACCATTGTACCGTATCGTACCGAACCGTGACACCATTGTACCGTATCGTACCGAACCGTGACACCATTGTACCGTATCGTCCCGAACCCTGGTATCGTACCGAACCCTGATATCATACCGGCCCTGATAGTGTACATAGTATTTTTGTTGTCTCTTGGTGCCTTTCCTAAATATAACTCTTATTTAATTTGCATGTTTTATTTAATGCAATATCTTATGTTGTTCTTGTCTATTACTGCTCTGTACTTTGTCATGTATTTTTACATTGTAAGTGGACCCCAGGAAGAGTAGCTGCTACATGTGCAGTAGCTAATGGGGATCGTAATAAACTAAACTAAATAGTGACATTTGCTGAATCTGAAAAAGTCCCAATGCTGAACTGAAAACAGTGTAGTCTTGGATGCTGCCTGTCTAAAAATAGCCCTTGTTCTGTCCTGGTATCACTGGCACTAGAGGCTTGGCCTAAAGTAGCAAAATACAAAGACGGCCTGAGCCATGTCACACGCTTCTCATCAGGTTGAGACCAAATCTGATAAGAGACTAGCACAACAAGCCTTTTCATCATCTGGCCTCAAAAATCTTTAACTCATAGAAAAGTCAGGGTATGATATTAAAGATTGTGTTGCAGATGATAACACTCACATCTTCTGACCATATCTGGCACAAACATTCTTGATCGAGGCAAACAGGACCAAACCCACACACACAAACACACATGCATGGGCGTGTGGGCACATAAGCACACACACTGAGGGAATGCATTCATAATGGGCATGGTAAGACCACCGCACGGGAAGGGTGTGAAGAAACAGGACCAAACCCACACACACAAACACACATGCATGGGCGTGTGGGCACATAAGCACACACACTGAGGGAATGCATTCATAATGGGCATGGTAAGACCACCGCACGGGAAGGGTGTGAAGAAACAGGACAAAATGAAACAGCCCATGTGAAATGAATATGTCCAAGGAAACAGAGGATAAAAAGACTAAAACATTACAGGCCTTTTTAACTGGCTATTAGCTCTGGGTAACAAGCTGGCCTTGTTTATTCCTCCTCCCTATCTCCTTTCTCAAAATCAAGTTAGAACTCTCGGTTAAATTCCAAAAGAAAGAAAGAAAGAGAGAACTAAGGTCAGCCGACAATATGTTGCACTGTTTAGTTGTGGATTCATGGTAACCAAAGATGACTGTATCATAACTTATTCAGAGTAGAAACTCTCTGAGGGGTTTGCTGGGGGGGGGAATGTTTATAGTTCTCTAATGGGAATCTCTCTCAAATGCAGAGCTGAGTGATTAGTGCTTTTTGAGGTCGGTTTGGTTTTGGTTCGGTTGAAAAAAAAATCTCTTTTAAAACAATACAGGTTAAATGCTGTAAAAAGACAGAATAAAGCCATTTATGGTAGTGACTGCCCATTAACAGCACTTATTAGGCTCTAACCATCATTTCTTCACATTACTTTACTTGAATCAAATATTTTGGTTATATATTACATATTTGTTTTTAGTATGATGACTTTATTATTTAATTAATAAAACCTCAATGATGATAGTGACTGCCCATTACTGCTTATCACCTACTAATAAACCATCATTTATTCACATTACTTTACTTTAATAAAATATTTCAGTGTTGTGTATATTTTGTTATTTTATTTGATGACTTATTATTTCATCTCATTTGTGCTCAGAGAGTAGCAGCCAGTCAGTGCTTCACAAATGGTCATCCTTCAGGCTAGTAGGCTAGCCCAGTGCTTCACAAAGGGTCATCCTTCAGGCTAGTAGGCTAGCCCAGGGGTTCACAAATGGTCATCCTTCAGGCTAGTAGGCTAGCCCAGGGGTTCACAAAGGGTCATCCTTCAGGCTAGTAGGCTAGCCCAGGGGTTCACAAAGGGTCATCCTTCAGGCTAGTAGGCTAGCCCAGGGGTTCACCATTTTTTTCACTCAGGCCCCCTTTCCGGCATTGGGGAACATCCTGCGCACGCGCCACATCTATTTCTATGGGCACAAGCACTGTTCATGACACAAACTGTTTACACCCCTCTTGTTGGCGGAGATAAGATTTTGCAGGTTTAAACCTTATTTCCTACAATTCTACAAATTTTGTCATAGGGTGCAAAGACGGGTTTTCTTTTTTATAGCACATTTTTTTGCAATTCTATTCATTTTGCCATGTCTAATTGTGTATTTATGTGATATTTGAGTGACTCAAACATTTCAACAAAATCTATGGGCAAAAAAAAAACGTTAGCTGGCATGGGCTAGATGATCTGAACATTTTAGAGAAGTTAGAAATAGCTCTCTAAGGTATGCAATGACTGACATGACAAGAGAAACACTGATGATGGACTTCCCAATTTTGAAATTGCACCTCGTACATTCTACTATTACAACTTTCAAGAGTTAGTTGAAAGCCGGATTGAGTTCCTTAAAAAATATATATTTAAATCAGCATGTTGTTTGTGCAACAGTATCTTCTAAATCAAAGAGGAATATGTTAGCTACATGAAGTAGCTAAGAGAAAACTTGTAATGTAGCCAAAGCTCATAGGTTCCCCTAGGAAACACTTATCAAAACTTTAGTTCCTACCCTGTCACAATAAAGCCTCCCTGGCATTTTAATTTGTGGTGATCTCAAAAAACAATGTATTCAAAGTGCCCACTACTATAACTATGGAATTAGAATAGTCATTATATTTCCATGATTCCAACAGTTTTGCACAAATTTGCAAGTCAAATCGCAATTGCAACATTTGGTTAAAAATAAGTCCTAGATTATTTGCCCATATCATGCAGCCCTACATGGCAGTTTGGAAATTACCTCAATTGAGCAGTGGTGTAAAGTACTTAAGTAAAAATACTTTCAAGTACTACTTGTCTTTTTTTTGTTGGTATATGTACTTTATATTACTATTTTTATGTTTGACTACTTTTACTTCACTACATTCCTAAAGACAATATTGTACTTTTTACTCCATACATTTTCCCTGACAGCTAAAAGTACTCGTTACATTTAGAATGTAACGAGTAAAAAAAAAATACACTCACCAACTTTTAGTTTGCTATTCACAAGAAGCATTGCCTGATGTGAACCATGCCTCGAACAAAATAGATCTCAGAAGACCTAAGATAGCAGGACAGGAAAGTGGTCCAATTCACACACTTGTCAAGAGAACATCCCTGGTTATCTAATGCCTCTGATCTGGCAGACTCACTAAACACAAATGATTTGTTTGTAAATTGTCTGAGTGTTGGAGTGTGCCCCTGGCTATCTGTACATTTAAAAAAACAAGAAAATGGTGCCATCTGGTTTGCATAATATAAGGAATTTTAAATTATTTTTTGATACTTAATTACATTTGATCAATTACATTTACTTTTGATACTTAAGTATATCTAAAACCAAATACTTTTAGACTTTTACTCAAGTACTATTTTACTGGGTGACTCACTTTTACTTGAGTAATTTTCTATTAATGTATCTTTACTTTTACTCAAGTATGATAATTGAGTACTTTTCCCACCACTGCAACTGAGTGCAGGAAACGCAGAAGTGCTGAAATTTGTTTTGGTTGAAGTTGAATTGAACAGTATAAAACAATCACTTAGAATGTATGAAATCAAATGAAATCACTTAGAATGTATGTGTTGCCACCCTAGGATCACTCACTACTTATAAAGCAAATGTAGAACTGTTATAATTCAAAACTAAGACCGTCCAATTATTTATTTAAATACCGGAATATAACATTTTGGCCATTTCGCCCAGCCCTACTGACAGATCTACATGTAGGTCAAAGCCAATCTCCTGACTGTAATACAGAGAAAGTCTGGGAGGTGGGTAATCATTCCTCAAGAAGCTGCCCACACACATACCCTGAGTAAGAGAGTGCACACATAGTGGCACATACTTTCTCACTTAAGAATAGGGAGGAGGGCAGCCAGGTCACCCATGACTCAAGTCAGTATTCGACATCAATCCATGCCTCTGATTCCAAAAGTTGCAAGTTGGAAACCAGTGATAGAAAGCAGTTCTTTTTTATTATTTCAATCTTGTCTCATCACTGCAACTCCCCAACGGGCTCGGGAGGTGAAGGTCGAGTCACGCGTCCTCTGAAACATGATCCGCTAAACCAGGCTCCTTAATTAACACCCGCCCACTTAACCCGGAACCCAGCGGCACCAATGTGTTGGAGGAAACACCGTTCAACTGACGACCGAGGTCAGCCTGCATCAAGGAGTCGCTAGAGCGTGATGAGCCAAGTAAAGCAGCCCGGCCAAACACTCCCCTAACCGGGATGACGCTGGGCCAGCCGGCCAAACACTCCCCTAACCGGGATGACGCTGGCCAAACACTCCCCTAACCGGGATGACGCTGGGCCAGCCGGCCAAACACTCCCCTAACCGGGATGACGATGAGCCAGCCGGCCAAACACTCCCCTAACCGGGATGACGATGGGCCAATTGTGCACCGCCTTATGGGATTCCCGATCACAGCTGGATGTGATAAAGCCTGGGACACAGCCCGGGTCTGCGATGCAGTGACTTAGACTGCTGTGCCATTCAGGAGGCCCAAGAAAGCTGTTTTAAGCCTATTCCAGTCCTTATCTTAACCATTCTGAGCTAATTAGTAACCTTAGGAATTTGGAGTTAATGCCTGAACTTAACCTTAAATACTTCAAAATGTGACGTTTGAGAAACATGGATGGACGTCTAATTCTGACATGAGACTGTGAGAGCTAGCAGAGAGATGATTTTATTAACGGATATTCACCATGACTAATAATTTAGGGTTTTATGATGTTTAACCACAGAGGTCAACAGTACCGGGGTCACAACCCGTAACCCCTAACCACAACACTGCAATGGTCAGCAGTCCACTTCAGCTTTTAAACCAAACAAACATCACCGTAATTACCTAATCAGGTACCTCTTTCCTTACAAAATATTTGAGAAGGTTAGAGAGAGTGTGCGAGGAATGGATGTTTTAACTTACACTAGGGGGACTCTAACATGGGGTTATAGGGCACTGGTCACATGGTACACAGGTGACAAGAAAGTGTTAGCACAGGTGGGTTCTTACCTTCTCACAAGAAAATGCTTATAGAATGCACCTCTCTTCACACAGTAGTTATTATATGTAAAGTTGCTCTAGCTAATTTAGCTTCAATATCTGCAATAAATGGGAATATCACCCAACCAAAGATGTAGCTACGTCTGAAAAGCTCATTCTATGTGGACACACCCTGAACTGCTCTCAAACTGTGCCAGTTGTCATTACCCCTTCATATTGCAATCTAAATTAAATGGGACCCTCTGCCATGATAGTTATTTCTCCCTCAAAATAAGTTCTGTAGAAAATCATCCCACAGATGTCTTGGCAGGAAAGTAACACGTGAACAAATGACAAAAACAGTTCAAGCAGCTCAGTGAGAAAAAAGCCCTAGAGACAATCAAGTTGCTACCAGCTCTCACAGTCTCACGTCAGGGCAAATTCTTAAGGTTGGGCATTAACTTCAAATGGTTAAGGCAAGGGTTAAAGTTTGGAATAGGCTTAAAACAAACATCTCAAAAACAGCTTTCTATTGCTGGATTCAAACTTGCAACCTTTGAAATTAGAGGCAGATACTTAAGTTCAAGCATTAACTCCAAATTCTTAAGGTTGGGCATTAACTTTGAATGGTTAAGGTAAGGTTTAAGGCTTGGGATAGGCTTAAAACAAAAATATTAAAAACAACTTATTCTAACTTGCAACCTTTGGAATCAGAGGCAGATGCTTACTGAAACCAACTTCAAGGTAACAGTGCTCACTTTTGCCCCTAGTGGCCGGTTTCCACTTCATTTCCCAACGTCCTCAGACATAGATCGAATACTGACTTGTGTCGTCGGTGACCTGGCTGCGAGTTCAGCTGACATGCCCACTGCTCCAAGAAGCAAGAAACCAGCGTTAAATGCAAATATGCCCACAGCTGTCCCCTCGTCAACAATACTGCCCCCCCCCTCCTCACCGCATGATGAGTTGAAAATATAACTTACTGCGTCAACTCCCGAAGCTAGGATGGCCACCGAAAAACATAGAATCAGAAACCTAAAGGGAAAGGGAGAGTGAATGAGTTAATATACATTTTACACAGACAACTGTATACCACAACACATAACAACATAATAGCTGAGCTGAGCACTTGCCTCAGGTTCTTCGGTTGTCTCTGGTGTGTTGCCTGCATTGCCCCACTCATCCGAACTTCAAACTTAATTCCTAGTGTTCTTCTCCAGGTTTAGTGGCAGCCCTAATGCATGTCGGGCAGGCCACGAACACAACTGAGACAAAAAACATTGCATTAATTAAACATTGCATTAATTTGTTGAACAACATTATAAAAGTATATATCGCTAATATCGAAAAAATACTCTGTTCGCCGCGCGCGTGCGTAAACGTTTTTGAAACGCACAATATTGTTGTCAATATATATATTTTACACATGATATTCATATAAAAGTGGAGACATGGATGTGGGTTATAAATCTCCTTCAAGAGTAGTTGGGTTTGTCTGTAGGCTTGACGCATGTGATGTCTGTACCTGTAGACTATCCAAATAGGCTTATTATAACACATGGAAATGGGAAAACCACATAAGATCTCTTAACAAGTTTGTTAGTGAACGAGACAACAATTAACAAAAAAAGCACTTTTTCTACCTGGGATGTGTTGCGCTTGTCGGGGGAAGAGTAGCGTGTGAGGGTATACACGCCAGATCCCGGCGATGTAAAATCACAGTTGTCCCGGTCGCTCTGTCACCAATATACAGATAATGAGCAGTCTCTCTCCTAACAGTTAAAGTTGAAGTGGTGCTTTGTAACAACATGGTTGTGTCCGTACATATGGGCAAACGTGGTCGTTAACAGGGGGTGTGGTTGACGACAAACAAGAACAAGTTGCATTGATCAGAAAGAGGCTCACAACGTCCAGGGCAAATATGCAACCCAACGCACTGCACAAGCTCTGCTGATAGTCTGTATTTATTTTAAGAAGAAGAATACGAAGGTTTCAACAAGTGGTCTTTAGTGGACATTCGGGACAGTTGTAGGCCTACATACATTTCCATTGCGTCCCTAAGCAATAATGTTCCAGAGTTGCACCCTGGTTTTGTTGGTGGCTCTCTGCTACGCCGTATACCAGACAGAGGCGGAGGTAAGAGTCATTTTAACTAACTGTTTAATTGAACATGGTAAAAACTGTATTGTGTTACTATCTTATGTGTTCAACTTGAGAAATAGGCTACTGTATAAGTTGTGCGTTTGGAGTTTTGGAAGTTGCGCTCATGGTGTGCTCGATGCCTCTCCAAGACTCAGCATTGACAATTGCCTGAGTGCGTGTGTAAAGTTCAACAAATTAAATACAAGTTTGTTATTTTATTATGCATTTCTATGATGAAGAATTTTGCACAATACCTATACAATAGCTGTGAATAAAGCCCAACTGTCATGTCCAAACTGATGGTGGCAAATTCTTAGGAAGTCTCACCATTTATCAGGTTCACATTGGACATCACTGACCACTCAGAATGACTCTACAGTAGTGCTGATTAGTGACTATATCTTCACCCAACACTTTGAATAGTCCGTTTTCTTTAGATTTTGAATGTAAAAAGAAAACATTTAGATTGTTTATCCAAATATATAAAACCATATATTTTATTTAGCTTATTACTGTACTTACATTGGACATTAGGATGCTGTGAATATAATTGTATTGGTCACTTTGATGATACATGGTGCCATGAATTATTCTGGCATCATACCTCCAGAGCAGTGCAACATGGTCAGTCAAAGTGCTTAGTGTGGGTCTGAGAATCTCTCCATAGAGCATTCTGCTAGGAGCACTCTCTGTGGTTTATCTGTGTATGTTCATACAGTATACCTACTTCTGTGTCTCTGCTTTTTGAATAGTTGTGACTAAACTCTAACATTAAATGTATTTTACTGTACAGAAACATGTGGGTAAGCTCATTTTCGTATCAGTGTACAATACCAGTCAAAAGTTTGGACACACCTACCTATTCCAGGGTTTTTCTTCATTTGTACTATTTTCTACATTGTAGAATAATAGTGATGACATCAAAACTATGAAATAACACATATGGAATCATGTAGTAACCCAATAAGTTTTTAACACAAAGAAGCCACCCTTTGCCTTGATGACATCTTTGCACACTCTTGGCATTCTCTCAACCAGCTTCATGAGGTAGTCACCTGGAATGCATAGGTGACAGGTGTGCCTTGTTAAAAGTTAATTTGTGGAATTAGTGGTCCTTCTTAATTAGTGGTCGACCCATTAATCGGCATGGCCAATTAATTAGGCCCGATTTCAAGTTTTCAATAACAATCGGTAATCAGCATTTTTGGATGCCGATTATGGCCGATTGCATTGCATTCCATGAGGAAACTGTGTGGCAGGCTGACCACAGGTTACGCGAGTGCAGCAAGGAGCCAAGGTAAGTTGCTAGCTAGCATCAATCTTCACATAATCACTAGTTAACTACACATGGTTGATGATATTACTAGGTTATCTAGCTTGTCCTGCGTTGCATATAATCAATTTAAATTCTTAGCTTACTTCGCCAAACGGGAGATGATTTAACAAAAGCGCAATCGCGAAAAAAGCACAATCGTTGCACAAATGTACCCAACCATAAACATCAATGCCTTTCTTAAAATCAATACACAGAAGTATATATTTTTAAACCTGCATATTTAGTTAAAATAAATTCATGTTAGCAGGGAGTATTACTAGGAAAATTGTGTCACTTCTCTTGCGTTCATTGCACACAGAGTCAGGGTATATGCAACACTTTGGGCCGCCTGCCTCGTTGCAAACTAATTAGCCAGAATTTTACATAATTATGACATAAAATTGAAGATTGTGCACTATAACAGAAATATTTAGACTTAGGGTTGTCACCCGTTCGATCAAATATGGAATGATTCCGTATTCCACTGAAAGAATAAACGTTTTTTTTTTCGAAATTATAGTTTCTGGATTTGACCATATTAATGACCTAAGGCTTGTATTTCTGTGTTTATTACATTATAATTAAGTCTATGATTTGATATTTGATTGAGCAGTCTGACAGATCGATGGTAGGCGGCAGCAGGCTCGAAAGCATTCGTTCAAACTTTACTGCGTTTGCCAGCAGCTCTTAGCAATGCTTGATTCACACGCAGTTTATGACTTAAAGCCTATCAACTCCTGAAATTAGGCTGGCAATACTAAAGTGCCTTTTACAACATTCAATAGTCTAAGGTTTATGAAATTCAAATGGTATAGAGAGAAATAGTCAACGCATCATAATTCCCATAATGACTACAACCTAAAACTTCTTAACTGGGAATATTGAAGAACTGGGAATATTGAACCACCACCTTTCATATGTTCTCATGTTCTGAGCAAGGAACTTAAAAGTTAGCTTTTTTACATGACACAAATTGCACTTTTACTTTCTTCTCCAACACTGTATTTTTGCATTATTTAAACCAAATTGAGCAAGTTTCATTATTGGTCCTCCAATAATCTGTATCGGTATCGGCGTTGAAAAATCATAATCAGTCGACCTCTATTCTTAATGTGTTTAAGCCAATCAGTTGTGTTGTGACAAGGTAGGGGTGGTATACAGGATATAGCCTTATTTGGTGAAAGTCCAAGTCCATATTATGGCAAGAACAGCTCAAATCAGCAAAGAGAAATGACAGACCATCTTTACTTTAAGACATGAAGGTCAGTCAATGTGGAAAATTTCAACAACTTTCTTCAAGTGCAGTCGCAAAAACCATCAAGCTCTATGGTGAAACTGGCTCTCATGAGGACCGCCACAAGAAAAGGAAGACCCTCCGCATGTGTGGTTCCCACCGTGAAGCATGGAGGAGGAGATGTGATGGTGTGGGTGTGCTTCGCTGGTGACACTGTCAGTGATTTATTTAGAATTCGAGGCACACTTAACCAGCATGGCTACCACAGCATTCTGCAGCGATATGCCATCCCATCTGGTTTTCACTTAGTGGGACTATCATTATGTGGGACTATCATTATGGTCCTGTTTTTCAACCTTCCGGTTACTAGTCCAACGCTCTAACCACTAGGCTACCCTGCCGCCCCAAATTATTTCATAGTTTTGATGTCTTCACTATTATTCTACAATGTAGAAAATAAAAAAATGAAGAAAAACCCTTGAGTGAGTAGGTGTGTCCAAACTTTTGACTGGTACTGTATATCTAAACTCGGCAAAAAAAGAAATGTTCTCTCACTGTCAACTGCGTTTATTTTCAGCAAACTTAACATGTGTAAATATTTGTATGAACATAACAAGATTCAACAACTGAGGCATAAACTGAACAAGTTCCACAGACATGTGACTAACAGAAATGGAATAATGTGTCCTTGAACAAAGGGGGGGGGGGGTCAAAATCAAAAGTAATAGTCAGTATCTGGTGTGGCCACCAGCTGCATTAAGTACTGTAATGCATCTCCTCCTCATGGACTGCACCAGATTTGCCAGTTCTTGCTGTGAGATGTTACCTCACTCTTCCACCAAGGCACCTGCAAGTTCCCAGACATTTCTGGGGAGATGGCCCTAGCCCTCACCCTCCAATCCAACAGGTCTCAGACGTGCTCAATGGGATTGAGATCCAGGCTCTTCGCTGGCCATGGCAGAACACTGATATTCCTGTCTTGCAGAAAATCACGCACAGAACAAGCAGTATGGCTGGTGGCATTGTCATGCTGGAGTGTCATGTCAGGATGAACCTGCAGGAAGGGTACCACATGAGGGAGGAGGATCTCTTCCCTGTTACGCACATCTTTGAGATAGCCTGCAATGACAACAAACTCAGTTCGATGATGCAATAACACACCGCCCCAGACCATGACGGACCCTCCACCACTAAATCGATCCCGCTCCAGAGTACAGGCCTCGGTGTAATGCTCATTCCTTCGACGATAAACGCGAATCCGACCATCACCCCTGGTGAGACAAAACCGCGACTCGTCAGTGAAGAGCACTTTTTTGCCAGTCCTGTCTGGTCCAGTGACGGTGGGTTTGTGCTCATAGGCGACGTTGTTGCTGGTGATGTCTGGAGAGGACCTGCCTTACAACAGGCCTACAAGCCCTCAGTACAGCCTCTCTAAGCCTATTGCGGACAGTCTGAGCACTGATGGAGCGATTGTGCGTTCCTGGTGTAACTCGGGCAGTTGTTGTTGCCATCCTGTACCTGCCCCGCAGGTGTGATGTTCGGATGTACCGATCCTGTGCAGGTGTTGTTACACGTGGTCTGCCACTGTGAGGACGAGCAGCTGTCCATCCTGTCTCTCTGTGGCACTGTCTTAGGTGTCTCACAGTATGTACATTGCAGTTTATTGCCCTGGCCACATCTTCAGTCCTCATGTCTCCTTGCAGCATGCCTAAGGCACGTTCACGCAGATGAGCAGGGACCCTGGGCATCTTTCTTTTGGTGTTTTTCAGAGTCAGCAGAAAGGCCTCTTTAGTGTCCTAAGTTTTCATAACTGTGACCTTAATTGCCTACCGTCTGTAAGCTGTTAGTGTCTTTTAACGACCGTTCCACGGGTGCATGTTCATTAATTGTTATTGGTTCATTGAACAAGTATGGGAAACAGTGTTTAAACCCTTTACAATGAAGATCTGTGAAGTTATTTGGATTTTTACAAATTATCTTTGAAAGACAGGGTCCTGAAAAAGGAACGTTTCTTTTTTTGCAGAGTTTATATCAGCTGAAGGTGTCTGCACCATCCAACACTCTTCACTCCCCGACAGACTGACAGACAGCTCACATTGCATTTCTCTGTTACTGTTTAAGTCTCCAATGTGTCTTTTATCACAGTCCTGCTGTGCTTTGGTAATGTAGAAAATGCTAAACATGCAGCCCCCTCACCTTCCCTCCCATCCATAGGGATATGGCTATACATATGGCTATACATATGGCTATACATATGGCTATACATATGGCTATACATATGGCTATACATATGGCTATACATTTTCATTTTCAGTACCGCATTTTCAGTACCGCTGTTAACTCCCAAGGCATACACTGTTAGGACAGGTTGACTAGATCCACAACTCCCCTTTCTACTCGAGAGCATGTTTAGAAGCATAGAGGGCCGACTACACATTAAGTGTTATTAGTCTATTAGTACTAGATACTGCATTTCTCTTTTTTGATGAGAACACATAAATCATTAAATCTGCCCCACAGATTGAGCTCTGTGTACGTAGGTGTGTTCATCCGTGTGTGTGTGTGTGTGTGTGTGTGTGTGTGTGTGTGTGTGTGTGTGTGTGTGTACCCAATTGTGGTGAGGCTTGAGGTTCAGTGGGCTCCTGTTACCAAGGTGATGAATTATGTCTGATGTGTTGAAGATGATCTTCAATATAAGCATCTATTAACATGAAGGCACTTTTCCCAAAACATTCCGTCAAGTTGTTTTCCATTTGGAGAGCTGTGGAATGAGAAAACGCCCCAACCAGTTGTGCTTTCAATCAACGTTGGTTGGATGATATTTCTCTACACTGTTTATCAGAAATGTTCTCAAACTGGCTTTCACCGGAAAAGAGAATCCATGTATGTAAACAGTGTACCAGAATAGGGGCTTTACAGCAGCGTTTCCCAAACTCGGTCCTCGGGACCACAAAGGGAGCATGTTCTAGTTTTTTCCCTATCACTTCACAGCTGATTCAAACTATCAAAGCTTGTTGATGAGTTGAATATTTGAATCATCTGTGTAATGCTAAGGCAAAAACCAGAGGACCTGCTTTACAGTATTTGGAAATAAGGCTTCCTCGTTATATCACTTAAAACCTTGACTCAAAGCACTTACTTGCACAGACTTCTCACTGACAGGTAGCTGTTGTTTTGTTTTCCTGACTTTCAGAAGTCGATGAGAACTAGGCATTTCCCAGAAACACTCATGTTGGACCCTTCTGGTCTCATTAGCTCCCCAAGGCCAGTTAATGATCTGTGATTGAGATTAATGATGAACGGAGGAGAGAGACGAAGAGAAGGAGGAAGGAGAAAGGAGAGGACGGGAGCGTGGAGAAAAACATGCTCATATACTAGAAGTTTCCTATGAGTCTAGAAAAATGAAGTGAATGAACTGTAAAACATCAACTAACCCCATAAGACATGCACTACTAATATGGGCCATTAAAAAGTGTGTGTGTGTTTGTGGGGGGGGTGGAAGGAGAACAGCAGGACACAGTACATCTGGACAGACTACCCCCCAGAGAGTTGGAGGGAGAGGAAAGGAAAAGAGAACGTGTGTTCTGTTGGATTGGTTAGTGTTGCTAACTGGATGAAACCATGGGAAGAGAGAGAGAGAGAGAGCATGAGGAGTTGCAACATTTCCTTCTCATCTGGATCTGCTGTATGGATTTACATAAAGTGTTCTGACTAGTGGAGGCTGCTGAGGGGAGGACGGCTCATAATAATGGCTGGAACGGAGCAAATGGAATGGCATCAAACACATGGAAACAATGTGTTTGATGTATCTGATACCATTCCACTGATTCTGCTCCAGCCATTACAACGAGCCTGTCCTCCCCAATTAAGGTGCCACCAACCTCCTCTGGTTCCGACCCACACGTGAGAGCTGTGTTTTGATCAGAAACATTACGTTTGTGATGACAGGAAATGTTCTCTCCACACGCCCGTCGAGAACAATATGGCCAACAGATAAACAGATTTCTCTCTGTGAGAAACATTGTGGCCTTTTGATCCAAATCCCTATCTAGGATGCTCTGTTGTTTTGGGGTCGAAATAAAGGCCCCTGGCCTGAAGTATGCTCCATTGGTTTTGTGTCTTTTCCTCCTATGTGTCCTTTGTTTAAGTACATTAGATATTGATCAGTGGCTGGGATGTACTCCTGCTGTAGTTTTTCTGTGTGTGTGTGTGAGTGCATGCTTGCTTATCTCTTCTGTTTCTGCAGAGAGAAATCACCTTACTAGTCACATGCCTCCTGTTTGTTGTGTCCCTCTCAATGAGTGGGGCTAACACACACACACACACACACACACACACACACACACACACACACACACACACACACACACACACACACACACACACACACACACACACACACACACACACACACACACACACACAGACACACATTATGACCCCGAGGATTTATAACAAACAGGAGGCATGTGACTAGTAAATCCTCGGGGTCATAATGTGTGTGTGTGTGTGTGTCTATGCAAAAGCATAACCTGACCTGTATCAGTATGTTGGTATTTGACCTGAACTGTATCAGTATGTTGGTATTTGACCTGACCTGTATCAGTATGTTGGTATTTGACCTGACCTGTATCAGTATGTTGGTATTTGACCTGACCTGTATCAGTATGTTGGTATTTGACCTGACCTGTATCAGTATGTTGGTATTTGACCTGACCTGTATCAGTATGTTGGTATTTGACCTGACCTGTATCAGTATGTTGGTATTTGACCTGACCTGTATCAGTATGTTGGTATTTGACCTGACCTGTATCAGTATGTTGGTATTTGACCTGACCTGTATCAGTATGTTGGTATTTGACCTGTATCAGTATGTTGGTATTTGACCTGACCTGTATCAGTATGTTGGTATTTGACCTGTATCAGTATGTTGGTATTTGACCTGACCTGTATCAGTATGTTGGTATTTGACCTGACCTGTATCAGTATGTTGGTATTTGACCTGACCTGTATCAGTATGTTGGTATTTGACCTGACCTGTATCAGTATGTTGGTATTTGACCTGACCTGTATCAGTATGTTGGTATTTGACCTGTATCAGTATGTTGGTATTTGACCTGACCTGTATCAGTATGTTGGTATTTGACCTGACCTGTATCAGTATGTTGGTATTTGACCTGTATCAGTATGTTGGTATTTGACCTGACCTGTATCAGTATGTTGGTATTTGACCTGACCTGTATCAGTATGTTGGTATTTGACCTGACCTGTATCAGTATGTTGGTATTTGACCTGACCTGTATCAGTATGTTGGTATTTGACCTGACCTGTATCAGTATGTTGGTATTTGACCTGACCTGTATCAGTATGTTGGTATTTGACCTGACCTGTATCAGTATGTTGGTATTTGACCTGACCTGTATCAGTATGTTGGTATTTGACCTGACCTGTATCAGTATGTTGGTATTTGACCTGACCTGTATCAGTATGTTGGTATTTGACCTGACCTGTATCAGTATGTTGGTATTTGACCTGACCTGTATCAGTATGTTGGTATTTGACCTGACCTGTATCAGTATGTTGGTATTTGACCTGTATCAGTATGTTGGTATTTGACCTGACCCGTATCAGTATGTTGGTATTTGACCTGACCTGTATCAGTATGTTGGTATTTGACCTGTATCAGTATGTTGGTATTTGACCTGACCTGTATCAGTATGTTGGTATTTGACCTGACCTGTATCAGTATGTTGGTATTTGACCTGACCTGTATCAGTATGTTGGTATTTGACCTGACCTGTATCAGTATGTTGGTATTTGACCTGACCTGTATCAGTATGTTGGTATTTGACCTGTATCAGTATGTTGGTATTTGACCTGACCTGTATCAGTATGTTGGTATTTGACCTGACCTGTATCAGTATGTTGGTATTTGACCTGACCTGTATCAGTATGTTGGTATTTGACCTGACCTGTATCAGTATGTTGGTATTTGACCTGACCTGTATCAGTATGTTGGTATTTGACCTGACCTGTATTAGTATGTTGGTATTTGACCTGACCTGTATCAGTATGTTGGTATCTGACCTGTATCAGTATGTTGGTATTTGACCTGTATCAGTATGTTGGTATTTGACCTGACCTGTATCAGTATGTTGGTATCTGACCTGTATCAGTATGTTGGTATTTGACCTGTATCAGTATGTTGGTATTTGACCTGACCTGTATCAGTATGTTGGTATTTGACCTGACCTGTATCAGTATGTTGGTATTTGACCTGACCTGTATCAGTATGTTGGTATTTGACCTGACCTGTATCAGTATGTTGGTATTTGACCTGTATCAGTATGTTGGTATTTGAGGTCCCTGACTCTCTGGCTCTGGCTCTGCTGGTGATGATAAAGAGGACGATGACTTAACTAGATCTGTTAATCAATGCTGTTTTGTTCCGTGTTTTCATCTTCTCTCAATTCCTATCTGAAAAGCCCTGTCACCTCAGCTTCAGTGTCTACCAATTAGCACAGGTATGGAGACCAGACAAGGGTAAGGTCCGGGGAAAACAGCAACATACTGAATGAATCAGGCAGAAAATACATGAGATGTCTTTAAACTATTCTGAGTAGCACTGAAAATCTTGTATGATTGGAGTCTGTGACCAGGTCAGTGAATGGATAGCACTGTTTGTATAATTGTGTGTGTGTGTGTGTGTGTGTGTGTGTGTGTGTGTGTGTGTGTGTGTGTGTGTGTGTGTGTGTGTGTGTGTGTGTGTGTGTGTGTGTGTGTGTGTGTGTGTGTGTGTGTGTGGTGTGTGTGTGTGTGTGTGTGTGTGTGTGTTTGTCAGACAGATGTTTGAAATTGCATAAGAAGGTAAAATGAGCTTAGTTTGTGTTTTGTCTCTAAAGACATCTCCATGGCAACTATCAAAATTCACATCGGTCATGAGCCATTTCTATTTTTGTTATAGTAGACCCTCTCTCTCTCTCTCTCTCTCTCTCTCTCTCTCTCTCTCTCCCCCCCTTTCCATTTCAATTCAATTCAATTCAAGGGGCTTTATTGGCATGGGAAATGTGTTAACATTGCCAAAGCAAGTGAGGTAGATAATATACAAAAGTGAAATAAACAATACAAATTAACAGTAAACATTACACATACAGAAGTTTCAAAACAATAAAGACATTACAAATGTCCTATTATATATAAATATGTATACAGTGTTGTAACAATGTACAAATGGTTAAAGTGTTAAAGTGTCCGTGGCCTCCAATTGCTCTTAAATACAAGTAAAACTAAATGCATGCTCTTCAACCGATCGCTACCTGCACCTACCCGCCTGTCCAACATCACTACTCTGGACGGCTCTGATTTAGAATACGTGGACAACTACAAATACTTAGGTGTCTGGTTAGACTGTAAACTCTCCTTCCAGACCCATATCAAACATCTCCAATCCAAAGTTAAATCTAGAATTGGCTTCCTATTTCGCAACAAAGCATCCTTCACTCATGCTGCCAAACATACCCTTGTAAAACTGACCATCCTACCAATCCTCGACTTTGGCGATGTCATTTACAAAATAGCCTCCAATACCCTACTCAACAAATTGGATGCAGTCTATCACAGTGCAATCCGTTTTATCACCAAAGCCCCATATACTACCCACCATTGCGACCTGTACGCTCTCGTTGGCTGGCCCTCGCTTCATACTCGTTGCCAAACCCACTGGCTCCATGTCATCTACAAGACCCTGCTAGGTAAAGTCCCCCCTTATCTCAGCTCGCTGGTCACCATAGCATCTCCCACCTGTAGCACACGCTCCAGCAGGTATATCTCTCTAGTCACCCCCAAAACCAATTCTTTCTTTGGCCGCCTCTCCTTCCAGTTCTCTGCTGCCAATGACTGGAACGAACTACAAAAATCTCTGAAACTGGAAACACTTATCTCCCTCACTAGCTTTAAGCACCAACTGTCAGAGCAGTTCACAGATTACTGCACCTGTACATAGCCCACCTATAATTTAGCCCCAACAACTACCTCTTTCCCAACTGTATTTAATTTTAATTAATTTATTTATTTTGCTCCTTTGCACCCCATTATTTTTATTTCTACTTTGCACATTCTTCCATTGCAAAACTACCATTCCAGTGTTTTACTTGCTATATTGTATTTACTTTGCCATCATGGCCTTTTTTGCCTTTACCTCCCTTCTCACCTCATTTGCTCACATTGTATATAGACTTGTTTATACTGCATTATTGACTGTATGTTTGTTTTTACTCCATGTGTAACTCTGTGTCGTTTTATCTGTCGAACTGCTTTGCTTTATCTTGGCCAGGTCGCAATTGTAAATGAGAACTTGTTCTCAACTTGCCTACCTGGTTAAATAAAGGTAAAATAAATAAATAAATAAAGTACACAAGGGAAAATAAATAAGCATAAATATGGGTTGAATTTACAATGGTGTTTGTTCTTCACTGGTTGCCCTTTTCTCGTGGCAACAGGTCACAAATCTTGCTGCTGTGATGGCACACTGTGGTATTTCACCCGGTAGATATGGGAGTTTATCAAAATTGGATTTGTTTTCGAATTCTTTGTGGATCTGTGTAATCTGAGAGAAATATGTCTCTCTAATATGGTCAAATATTGGGCAGGAGGTTAGGAAGTGCAGGTCAGTTTCCACCTCATTTTGTGGGCAGTGAGCAAATAGCCTGTCTTCTCTTGAGAGCCATGTCTGCCTACGGCGGCCTTTCTCAATAGCAAGGCTATGCTCACTGAGTCTGTACATAGTCAAAGCTTTCCTTAAGTTTGGGTCAGTCACAGTGGTCAGGTATTCTGCCGCTGTGTACTCTCTGTTAAGGGCCAAATATCATTCTAGTTTGCTCTGTTTTTTTGTATTTTTTTTTCCCAATGTGTCAATGAGTTATCTTTTTGTTTTCTCATGATTTGGTTGGGTCTAATTGTGCTGCTGTCCTGGGGTTCTGTGGGGTGTGCTTGTGTTTGTAAACAGAGCCCCAGGACCAGCTTGCTTATGGGACTCTTCTCCAGGTTCATCTCTCTGTAGGGTGTGTTTGTGAACAGAGCCCCAGGACCAGCTTGCTTAGGGGACTCTTCTCCAGGTTCATCTCTCTGTAGGGTGTGTTTGTGTTTGTGAACAGAGCCCCAGGACCCGCTTGCTTAGGGGACTCTTCTCCAGGTTCATCTCTCTGTAGGGTGTGTTTGTGTTTGTGAACAGAGCCCCAGGACCAGCTTGCTTAGGGGACTCTTCTCCAGGTTCATCTCTCTGTAGGGTGTGTTTGTGTTTGTGAACAGAGCCCCAGGAACAGCTTGCTTAGGGGACTCTTCTCCAGGTTCATCTCTCTGTAGGGTGTGTTTGTGAACAGAGCCCCAGGACCAGCTTGCTTAGGGGACTCTTCTCCAGGTTCATCTCTCTGTGGGGTGTGTTTGTGAACAGAGCCCCAGGACCAGCTTGCTTAGGGGACTCTTCTCCAGGTTCATCTCTCTGTAGGGTGTGTTTGTGAACAGAGCCCCAGGACCAGCTTGCTTAGGGGACTCTTCTCCAGGTTCATCTCTCTGTGGGGTGTGTTTGTGAACAGAGCCCTAGGACCAGCTTGCTTAGGGGACTTTTCTCCAGGTTCATCTCTCTGTGGGGTGTGTTTGTGAACAGAGCCCCAGGACCAGCTTGCTTAGGGGACTTTTCTCCAGGTTCATCTCTCTGTGGGGTGTGTTTGTGAACAGAGCCCCAGGACCAGCTTGCTTAGGGGACTTTTCTCCAGGTTCATCTCTCTGTGGGGTGTGTTTGTGAACAGAGCCCCAGGACCAGCTTGCTTAGGGGACTTTTCTCCAGGTTCATCTCTCTGTGGGGTGTGTTTGTGAACAGAGCCCCAGGACCAGCTTGCTTAGGGGACTTTTCTCCAGGTTCATCTCTCTGTGGGGTGTGTTTGTGAACAGAGCCCCAGGACCAGCTTGCTTAGGGGACTCTTCTCCAGGTTCATCTCTCTGTAGGTGATCGCTTTGTTATTTTTACCTTTATTTAACTAGGCAAGTCAGTTAAGAACAAATTCTTATTTTCAATGATGGCCTAGGAACAGTGGGGTAACTGCCTTTTCAGGCGCAGAATGACAGATTTGTACCTTGTCAGCTCGGGGGTTTGAACTTGCAAACTTCCGGTTACTAGTCCAACGCTCTAACCACTGGGTATCAGCCTAATTTTGCTCTGCATGCATTATTTGGTGTTCTACGTTGTACACGGAGGATATTTTTGCAGAATTCTGCATGCAGAGTCTCAATTTGGTGTTTGTCCCATTTTGTGAAGTCTTGGTTGGTGAGCGGACCCCAGACCTCACAACCATAGGGGACAATGGGCTCTATGACTGATTCAAGTATTTTTAGCCAAATCCTAATTGGTATTTTGAAATTTATGTTCCTTTTGATGGCATAGAATGCCCTTCTTGCCTTGTCTCTCAGATCGTTCACAGCTTTGTGGAAGTTACCTGTGGCGCTGATGTTTAGGCCGAGTTATGTATAGTTTTTTGTGTGCTCTAGGGCAACGGTGTCTAGATGGAATTTGTATTTGTGGTGCTGGTGACTGGACCTTTTTTGGAACACCATTATTTTGGTCTTACTGAGATGTACTGTCAGGGCCCAGGTCTGGCAGAATCTGTGCAGAACATCTAGGTGCTGTTGTAGGCCGTCCTTGGTTGGTGACAGAAGCACCAGATCATCAGCAAACAGTAGACATTTCAGATTCTAGTAGGGTGAGGCCGGGTGCTGCAGACTTTCTAGTGCCTGCGCCAATTCGTTGATATATATGTTGAAGAGGGTGGGGCATCCCTGTCTCACCCCACAGCCCTGTGTGAAGAAATGTGTGTGTTTTTTGGCAATTTTAACAGCACACTTGTTGTTTGTGTACATGGGTTTTATAATGTTGTATGTTTTACACCCAACACCACTTTCCATCAGTTTGTATAGCAGACCCAAATTGAGTCGAAGGCTTTTTTGAAATCAAAATGAGAAGATTTTGCCTTTGTTTTGGTTTGTTAGTTGTCAATTAGGGTGTGCAGGGTGAATACATGGTCTGTTGTACGGTAATTTGGTAAAAAGCCAATTTGACATGTGCTCAGTACATTGTTTTCATTGAGGAAATGTACGAGTCTGCTGTTAATGATAATGCAGAGGATTTTCCCAAGGTTACTGTTGACCTTTTCTCTCTTTCTCTCTCTCTCTCTCTCTCTCTCTCTCTCTCTCTCTCTCTCTCTCTCGCTTTCTCTCTCTCTGTTTCTTGCCACCTTCTTTTTAAATGTTATGTTACACTTGTTGATGTCCTCTTATTAATAAACATTTATCATATGTTACAGGTTACAGCACATATTTTCCTCCTCCTCCCCTGAGAGATATTTTCCTCCACATCGCTCATCAGTTTAGTTCACGACTGGCTTATAATTCACATGTCTGACATTAAGGAGATGTAACCTTTTCATACTCTTTCTGTTATTTATTGTTTTAAACAATCTAGTGAATGTTTAAGTCATTTCAGAACGACCAGTCAGATTCTGACTCTTAATATCATCATACAAATCAAATAGAAGTCAAATCAAACTGAAATGAATAGAAGCTTTCTGATGTTTTCCTGATGCCTTTCATGAGATCTGTCCTTCATAAGCCAGCACTGTCAGGGGATGTACATATAGTGACAGCCATCTTTAACATGATAATATGCTTCTGTGGTTGGAAGGGACTAGAACCTTTAGCTATGTTTGTGTAGAATGGGCTCTGAACAGCTGCTTCAGGAGAGGTGGTGTTTTTGCTCCGTTGTTTGGGTTGTTTGTTGAGCTGTTTTTGTCTGCGGAGTACACAGTAAATAAAGGGAGTGCTATCTAAAAAAGTCTGGGTTAAAAACAACCCAATTTGGGTTCTTTGGTAACACATCGCTGGGTAAATATTGGACAGAACACATGCTGGGTTATGTTGGGTTGTTGGAATTACCCAAATATGGGTTAATTTAATAACTTTATGCTGGGTTGACCTAGCAGCTGGGTATTTTTGAACAAATTATTTAGGTTATTTTGAGGTGGCGTGGCTTATTAGGAGTGTGGCTCTCAGATATATATGGCAACCGTAAGGGTAACCATCATTCTTGTTCATCATGTTAAAGCGAATTATCTCAAGCAAAATACCAATGTAGTTGTGCGAGCCAATGCTAACTAGCTGCTATGGGTATCTGCTAGCATATACCCACAGACTTCCAGTCATTCATTATTCAATACTATTAAGATGTATTACATATTATAACAAGGTGGTATCTGATCTATGGAATTTGCATGGACTTCAAGGGAACTCGTACACTTCTGTAAGCCTCATTGAAGGCTAGAACTATCTGAAAGCCACAGCCCTACTAAACTATGCCTCAAGTCTTCTGATCTGACCCTCTCTGTCATATCTCAATAACTCAGCACCAACAACCCAGCATCAACAACCAAGCATCAACATCCCAGCATCAACAACCCAGCATCAACAACACAGCATCAACAACCAAGCATCAACAACCCAGCATCAACAACCCAGCATCAACAACCAAGCATCAACAACCAAGCATCAACAACCCAGCATCAACAACCCAGCATCAACATCCCATCATCAACAACCCAGCATCAACAACCCAGCATCAACAACCCAGCATCAACATCCCAGCATCAACAACCCAGCATCAACAACCCAGCATCAACAACCAAGCATCAACAACCAAGCATCAACAACCCAGCATCAAAAACCCAGCATAAACAATCCAGCATCAACAACCAAGCATCAACAACCAAGCATCAACAACCCAGCATCAACAACCCAGCATAAACAACCCAGCATCAACAACCAAGCATCAACGACCCAGCCCAGCATCAACAACCCAGCATCAACAACCCAGCATCAACAACCCAGCATCAACAACCCAGCATCAACAACCCAGCATCAACAACCAAGCATCAACAACCAAGCATCAACAACCCAGCATCAAAAACCCAGCATAAACAATCCAGCATCAACTACCCAGCATAAACAACCCAGCATCAACAACCCAGCATCAACAACCAAACATCAACAACCAAGCATCAACAACCCAGCATCAACAACCCAGCATCAACAACCCAGCATCAACAACCAAGACAGGTTTTTTGTAAATCTCAATAACAAATCATTTATGTGTAACAATTAAGTTCCTTACTGTGATTGTTTTCAATTCAAATGGACAAAGGGAAAAAAAATAGCTTCTTAGCAAAGGGCAATTTCTAAAGCAATAATTTTGATAGGACTGTCTGGGAGTGGTCTGAGTGGTGAGGGGAAAATTGAAAACTAGCTAGCATCAACAACCCAGCATCAACATCCCATCATCAACAACCCAGCATCAACAACCCAGCATCAACAACCCAGCATCAACATCCCAGCATCAACAACCCAGCATCAACAACCCAGCATCAACAACCAAGCATCAACAACCAAGCATCAACAACCCAGCATCAAAAACCCAGCATAAACAATCCAGCATCAACAACCAAGCATCAACAACCAAGCATCAACAACCCAGCATCAACAACCCAGCATAAACAACCCAGCATCAACAACCAAGCATCAACAATCCAGCACCAACAACCAAGCATCAACAACCAAGCATCAACAACCCAGCATCAACAACCCAGCATAAACAACCCAGCATCAACAACCACGCATCAAAAACCCAGCATCAACAACCAAGCATCAACATCCCAGCATCAACGACCCAGCCCAGCATCAACAACCCAGCATCAACAACCAAGCATCAACAATCCAGCATCAACAACCAAGCATCAACAACCAAGCATCAACAACCCAGCATCAACAACCCAGCATCAACATCCCATCATCAACAACCCAGCATCAACAACCCAGCATCAACAACCCAGCATCAACATCCCAGCATCAACAACCCAGCATCAACAACCCAGCATCAACAACCAAGCATCAACAACCCAGCATCAAAAACCCAGCATAAACAATCCAGCATCAACAACCAAGCATCAACAACCAAGCATCAACAACCCAGCATCAACAACCCAGCATAAACAACCCAGCATCAACAACCAAGCATCAACAATCCAGCATCAACAACCAAGCATCAACAACCAAGCATCAACAACCCAGCCTCAACAACCCAGCATAAACAACCCAGCATCAACAACCACGCATCAAAAACCCAGCATCAACAACCAAGCATCAACATCCCAGCATCAACGACCCAGCCCAGCATCAACAACCCAGCATCAACAACCAAGCATCAACAATCCAGCATCAACAACCAAGCATCAACAACCAAGCATCAACAACCCAGCATCAACAACCCAGCATCAACATCCCATCATCAACAACCCAGCATCAACAACCCAGCATCAACAACCCAGCATCAACAACCCAGCATCAACAACCCAGCATCAACAACCCAGCATCAACAACCAAGCATCAACAACCAAGCATCAACAACCCAGCATCAAAAACCCAGCATAAACAATCCAGCATCAACTACCCAGCATAAACAACCCAGCATCAACAACCCAGCATCAACAACCAAACATCAACAACCAAGCATCAACAACCCAGCATCAACAACCCAGCATCAACAACCCAGCATCAACAATCCAGCACCAACAACCAAGCATCAACAACCAAGCATCAACAACCCAGCATCAACAACCCAGCATAAACAACCCAGCATCAACAACCACGCATCAAAAACCCAGCATCAACAACCAAGCATCAACAACCCAGCATCAACGACCCAGCCCAGCATCAACAACCCAGCATCAACAACCAAGCATCAACAATCCAGCATCAACAACCAAGCATCAACAACCAAGCATCAACAACCCAGCATCAACAACCCAGCATCAACATCCCATCATCAACAACCCAGCATCAACAACCCAGCATCAACAACCCAGCATCAACATCCCAGCATCAACAACCCAGCATCAACAACCCAGCATCAACAACCAAGCATCAACAACCCAGCATCAAAAACCCAGCATAAACAATCCAGCATCAACAACCAAGCATCAACAACCAAGCATCAACAACCCAGCATCAACAACCCAGCATAAACAACCCAGCATCAACAACCAAGCATCAACAATCCAGCATCAACAACCAAGCATCAACAACCAAGCATCAACAACCCAGCCTCAACAACCCAGCATAAACAACCCAGCATCAACAACCACGCATCAAAAACCCAGCATCAACAACCAAGCATCAACATCCCAGCATCAACGACCCAGCCCAGCATCAACAACCCAGCATCAACAACCAAGCATCAACAATCCAGCATCAACAACCAAGCATCAACAACCAAGCATCAACAACCCAGCATCAACAACCCAGCATCAACATCCCATCATCAACAACCCAGCATCAACAACCCAGCATCAACAACCCAGCATCAACAACCCAGCATCAACAACCCAGCATCAACAACCCAGCATCAACAACCAAGCATCAACAACCAAGCATCAACAACCCAGCATCAAAAACCCAGCATAAACAATCCAGCATCAACTACCCAGCATAAACAACCCAGCATCAACAACCCAGCATCAACAACCAAACATCAACAACCAAGCATCAACAACCCAGCATCAACAACCCAGCATCAACAACCCAGCATCAACAACCAAGACAGGTTTTTTGTAAATCTCAATAACAAATCATTTATGTGTAACAATTAAGTTCCTTACTGTGATTGTTTTCAATTCAAATGGACAAAGGAAAAAAAAATAGCTTCTTAGCAAAGGGCAATTTCTAAAGCAATAATTTTGATAGGACTGTCTGGGAGTGGTCTGAGTGGTGAGGGGAAAATTGAAAACTAGCTGTTATTGGCAGAGAGGTTTGAAACCTTTTCTCCCCAATTTCGATCTTGTCACATCACTGCAACTCCTCAACGGGCTCAGGAGAAGGTTGAGTCATGCGTCCTCCAAAACATGACCCACCAAACTGCGATTCTTAACACCCACCTGCTTAATCCGGAAGCCAGCTGTACCAATATGTCGGAGGAAACACGGTTCAACTGACAAGCGAGGTCAGCCTGCAGGTGCCCGGCCCGCCACAAGGAGACACTAGAGCGCAATGAGACAAACCCTCCCCTAACCCGGACAATTGTGCGCCGCCCTATGGAACTCACGGTCACATCTGGTTGTGACACGGCCTGGGATCAAACCCGTGTCTGTAGTGACGCTTCAAGCAATGCGATGCAGTGCCTTAGACCGCTGCGCCACTCGGGACGCCCAGGAACTCTTTCTTATTGATCTATTAACTCATGTACTGCTTGGTGATGTCACCAGGCTGGCCAAAACGCCATCCCACCAAAACAGGCTGTCTTTTCAAACAGCTTTTTCCCCTGTCCCTCCCCTCCGTCCCCTCAGAGAGCTGTCTCCCCTGTCCCTCCCCTCCGTCCCCTCTGAGTGATGTCTCCCCTGTCCCTCCCCTCCGTCCCCTCAGAGAGCTGTCTCCCCTGTCCCTCCCCTCTGTCCCCTCACAGAGCTGTTTCCCCTGTCCCTCCCCTCCGTCCCCTCAGAGAGCTGTGTCCCCTGTCCCTCCCCTCCGTTCCCTCTGTCCCCTCTGAGTGATGTCTCCCCTGTCCCTCCCCTCCATCCCCTCAGAGAGCTGTCTCCCCTGTCCCTCCCCTCCGTCCCCTCTGAGTGATGTCTCCCCTGTCCCTCCCCTCCATCCCCTCAGAGAGCTGTCTCCCCTGTCCCTCCCCTTTGTCCCCTCACAGAGCTGTTTCCCCTGTCCCTCCCCTCCGTCCCCTCAGAGAGCTGTGTCCCCTGTCCCTCCCCTCCGTTCCCTCTGTCCCCTCTGAGTGATGTCTCCCCTGTCCCTCCCCTCCATCCCCTCAGAGAGCTGTCTCCCCTGTCCCTCCCCTCCGTTCCCTCCGTCCCCTCAGAGAGCTGTCTCCCCTGTCCCTCCCCTCCGTCCCCTCAGAGAGCTGTCTCCCCTGTCCCTCCCCTCCGTCCCCTCAGAGAGCTGTCTCCCCTGTCCCTCCCCTCCGTCCCCTCAGAGAGCTGTTCCCCCTGTCCCTCCCCTCCGTCCCCTCAGAGAGCTGTCTCCCCTGTCCCTCCCCTCCGTCCCCTCAGAGAGCTGTCTCCCCTGTCCCTCCTCTCCATCCCCTCAGAGAGCTGTCTCCCCTGTCCCTCCCCTCCGTCCCCTCAGAGAGCTGTCTCCCCTGTCCCTCCTCTCCATCCCCTCAGAGAGCTGTCTCCCCTGTCCCTCCCCTCCGTCCCATCAGAGAGCTGTCTCCCCGTGTCATCCCCATTCTCAACTGAACCCCACACAAAAAGCTTAATTTTCTTCCCAATTCCCACAATCTGACAGTCAAGTCTTTCAATAGAATAGTTGATGTTATTAGTCCATTATGTTACTTTGGGGGGCTTTGTGCCTCGCCTAAACCACTGTGATCCCTAAAATAACTTCACTTCAGGACAAACACTTCAGGACAAGGTTGAAGGGAGGAGGGGTGTGTGTGGGTGTTGAAGCTGAGGTGCAGTTGGACGGACATAGACACACAGAAGGTAGAGTAAAATCACCTCCATGTAAGTGTTAGCTGGATGAACTGTGATGGTTTCTCCAGGAATCATTCAAGTGGTAGTAGACATACTACCTTGCCCATGTCCAGAAAAATAGAGCAACATTTCTTATTTCTTTATACAGAACATGCTGCCACTGATACCTGTTGAAAGGTCTGCTCGTGTAATGTGGTTTCCAGATGTCAGTGGTCTACCCCTCCCTTTTCACCCCTCATATCCTCTCCCCTCTGTTGCCTAGAGCCTGCAGCCAAGCTCTCAATCCTGATTGGTGTATGGTTACTGTACTGTGCACCAGACACACACACACACACGCACACACACATGCACAAACATACACACACACCGACTGGTATATAGACATGTTAGTGGTTGTTATGGAACCATGGTGATTGAGATAGCAGATTCCTGTTATGGTCCTTCTCTCTGTCATGGGAGTGACTGTAGGCTGTAATTGATACGACCTGAGAATGATCATGTTACCATGACAGGATCTTTATTCTCCTTTTCTCAAAGAACAAATGCTCGATTCATTTCCCTCAACATTGCCCTGCTTTTCCTTGTTGCCTTAGCTTGATGTTTTGCCCTGTAGGCTTATTGGACAATATTCATTTATTCTGGAGCACAAGCATCCATTGACATGTATTGTATTGTCCTATACTAAGCCATCTATGCATTGTGGAGCCAGTGTGGAGGCAGATTTAACATTTTAACTGATCCTAGATCAGAGCCATTTGTCAGTCCCCGTTATCTCTATTCCCATCTCCTTCAACAAAGAACAGGCCCGAGAACAGTGGTGCCTGTCAGCTGTAGTGGTCTCTAATGTTATATAATGTGGGGTTGTAGACAGGGGGTATATGTGAGGGCTACAGATAAAGACACAGGGGAACTGGCAGTTCTGACCAATAGATAACCATCTAAGCGGAATCAGGAGATGTGGTTGGTATGGTAATGGATGGTAATTTAATGGTAATCAGCAGCGCTGTTCTAAAGTGGTGGCTGGAGGGGTCTGGGAGAAGATAGATTCTGTTTCACAAACACTCTCTCTCTCTCTCTCTCTCTCTCTCTCTCTCTCTCTCTCTCTCTCTCTCTCTCTCTCTCTCTCTCTCTCTCTCTCTCTCTCTCTCTCTCTCTCTCTCTCTCTCTCTCTCTCTCTCTCTCTCTCTCTCTCTCTCTCTCTCTCTCTCTCTCTCTCTCTCTCTCTCTCTCTCTCTCTCTCTCTCTCTCTCTCTCTCTCTCTCTCTCTCTCTCTCTCTCTCTCTCTCTCTCTCTCTCTCTCTCTCTCTCTCTCTCTCTCTCTCTCTCTCTCTCTCTCTCTCTCTCTCTCTCTCTCTCTCTCTCTCTCTCTCTCTCTCTCTCTCTCTCTCTCTCTCTCTCTCTCTCTCTCTCTCTCTCCTTAGCTCGAAGAACCCTTTAGGTGAGGCTTTGTTTTGACCTATTTGATCCAACGGGACCTGATTGCCGTAATTCCCTTTCCAGTTTGTGTGTTGATAACTTATTCCGTAGTCAACTGTGTGCCATTAAAGAGCCCTCCCCTGTCAGTGGTGATTCTTTCCATGGCGAAAATAAACACTTTTTTGGGATGAGGAATGGAACGGAACGTGGAATGGAACAGTGTATGCACACACACACACACACACACGCACATTTATTGAATGAAACTGCTAGCTACTGTCCAAATGGCCTAGCAGACACTTATACTCCCACATGGAGTCACTGAGTCAGACCATTAGTCTGTTTCTCTGTTTCTGCCTCTAACTACCTCGCTGGCTTCAGTAGTTCTTTGTTTCTCTCTCTCAATAGATCTCCCAGATGCATCCTTGGATAAATATTTTAGACTATGATGGTGTCTTGGCCAGTCCTGGTCGACCACAAGGATTTTTAAAATTGTCTTAATGATGTTCTCACATGACCTTCTTAGACAGTACAAAACAAGTTAAAGCCATACATCGTATACAAATGATTATTTTTTACTGTCAAAGCCAATTTGATTCCACATCTCACATATTAGCTAACTTCTGGAGTACAGAAGGAGCTAATAGCAGAGGACTGTTGCCATAGCTTTTTTCCTGGGGTGATAAGTGAAAGTAAACAAGGGCGTTGGGCTGACATCACATCCTGTCACACACACGCTAACCTCAAGGCCCCGCCTCCTCCTTCCTGTAGGGGGTCTCTTCCAGGTCCCAGGGGTCATTGACACCCCCCCCCCCCCCTCACGTGCCCCCTTGTTCCCAGATTCCAGAGCTTTCTGAGAGGGAAGTGAGGCAGCCTCAGCCACTTCTTCTCTTTGTCAACTTAAAAGCCAAGGAAAAAAGGGTCCCACTTCCTTAAGTCCACATCCTACATCATACAGTAGTGTACATTCACAGAGCAGGGGTACTCAGACTCTCTCAAGCCTGCAGCAGCTCACAGAAAGAGGGTTGGCACAAAACAGCTCTCTTTCTCTCTTTGCCTCTCATACTTCTTTCTTCTGTTCTCTCTCTTTCTCTCTTTGCCTCTCATACTTATTTCTTCTGTTCTCTCTCTTTCTCTCTTTGCCTCTCATACTTCTTTCTTCTGTTCTCTCTCTTTCTCTCTTGCCTCTCATACTTCTTTCTTCTGTTCTCTCTCTTTCTCTCTTTGCCTCTCATACTTCTTTCTTCTGTTCTCTCTCTTTCTCTCTTTGCCTCATACTTCTTTCTTCTGTTCTCTCTCTTTCTCTCTTTGCCTCTCATACTTCTTTCTTCTGTTCTCTCTCTCTCTTTCTCTCTTTGCCTCTCATACTTCTTTCTTCTGTTCTCTCTCTTTCTCTCTTTCTCTCTCATACTTCTTTCTTCTGTTCTCTCTCTTTCTCTCTTTGCCTCTCATACTTCTTTCTTCTGTTCTCTCTTCTTCTCTCGCCTTCTCTCAATACCCTTTTTGTTTATAGAGAGAAAGACTCCAGAACTGCTGCTGTCCTCCTAAGCCAGCCACTCGTTCTTCTTCACAGACTCCCTTTTTAAAGATAAGAGAGAGAGAGAGAGCGAGCGAGAAAGAGAACAACAGAAGCATCAGTGTCTCACCTCACACAGTGTACAGTAGGTAGAGTAAGCCACAGTTTCTAGGTCAAGTGCTGAGAGTCTCACTGGGGATGATGGTGCCTCAGCCTCCTGTGATTTCCTGGTGTTTTACAGGTCACCTCTGCTTTAGTCAGAGAACAGTCTCACAAAGATGGAAGTAGAGTGTTTCATTTGGTATGTATTTTTCCTTGGACATGTAACCTCCCAAAAGTAGTGATGTGCGCAAACAGACCTCTTTACAACATCCAGCACACACACACACACACACACACACACACACACACACACACACACACACACACACACACACACACGCACACGCACACGCACACGCACACGCACACGCACACGCACACGCACACACACACACACACACACGCACACGCACACGCACACGCACACGCACACGCATACACGCACACACACACACACACACACACACACACACACACACACACACACACACACACACACACACACACACACACACACACACATACAGATGTCGCCCCTAGCTGTCTCTGCACAGACAGTCTGTAGTCCCTGTTGTATTGTACCCTGAGGGTGACAGAGGAGGGGAGACCCTCATAGACAGCCACTGTCTGTCTCTCTGTTTCTGTCTCTCTGTTTCTGTCTCTCTGTTTCTGTCTCTCTGCTACTGTCTCTCTGTTACGGTCTCTCTGCTACTGTCTCTCTGCTACTGTCTCTCTGCTACTGTCTCTCTGCTACTGTATCTCTGTTACTGTCTCTCTGCTTGTCTCTCTGTTACTGTCTCTCTGCTACTGTCTCTCTGCTACTGTCTCTCTGCTACTGTCTCTCTGTTACGGTCTCTCTGCTACTGTCTCTCTGCTACTGTCTCTCTGCTACTGTCTCTCTGTTACTGTCTCTCTGCTACTGTCTCTCTGCTTATCTCTCTGCTACTGTCTCTCTGCTACTGTCTCTCTGTTACTGTCTCTCTGCTACTGTCTCTCTGCTACTGTCTCTCTGTTACTGTCTCTCTGCTACTGTCTCTCTGTTACTGTCTCTCAGCTACTGTCTCTCTGCTACTGTCTCTCTGCTTGTCTCTCTGCTACTGTCTCTCTGTTACTGTCTCTCTGCTACTGTCTCTCTGCTACTCTCTCTGTGAATTACTTCTGTTCTGCCACACTAGCACACGCCAGAGGCTTAGACCCATATCAGCTGTTTTTGGGTGGGGTGAGTTGTGTGTGTGTTTCTGTCTGTGTGTCTGTGTGTCTGTGTGTTGCAGGACAGCCCCCTCCCAGAGCAGGATGATAGCATTGGCATCCTGTAATTTGCTGACAGCTTAACCTTTGAACCTGACAAGCTTGGGGCATTTTGTAATCATTGGGACAAGGACAGGGTGAAACACACGCACATGTACACACACACACACACACACACACACACACACACCACACACACACACACACACACACACACACACACACACACACATGATAATGAAGGGTTAATCAAGATGAACAATGTCATTAGAGATCTTTAAATCCTTTCTAATGATAAGGAAAGGTCGGAGGTCGCATGTCAGATGAAAACTTACCTCAGAGAGCGAGGTCAGGTGACCTACAGAAACCCTGGAGGGATGACATATGTTCTGGGAGTAGCGATGAGTTCTGGAATTTTTCTACTGTTCAACTTTTGCCCCATCTGCAAGACTTATTGATCCATTCTTTAGTCTAGAATAGATCAATGAGTACTGCATATACATTTTACAGTAGTTTGCATCTTTGTGCATACAGTATCTGGGTATGTGTGTGTGTGTGTATGTGTGTGTGTGTGTGTGTGTGTGTTTGTATTCATGTTGAGTGTGCGGATCAGAATGTGCTTGGTGATGGTGGTGACAGCACGCGTTTTGGAATTATAATTGTAACACTTTCAATGATATTCAATGAATTGTAATGGGTTTGTTTAATGGACTATGGGATTTTGTCTCTCTCTCTGTGTTGAGTGTGTTATTTAGGGTAATGTTCTGAAGTGGTCCCTACTAGCTGCAGTTCTGTCATCTGGAAAACATATGAGAATCACTCAAAGCCAAGGTTTGTGTATTCACACACACACGCTGATGGATATGTTGTGTTTCAGTGACTCTGAGCATGCCAGAAGGCCTGAGAATTTCTCTAAAGGAATTTTCCCATTTTCTCTTTAGGGAATTGGGGGTAATTTGAGAATTCCAGGATTTGTGTCAGACAATAGTGTGTGTGTGTGTGTGTGTGTGTGTGTGTGTGTGTGTGTGTGTGTGTGTGTGTGTGTGTGTGTGTGTGTGTGTGTGTTTCTACAGCATATTTGGCTTGTACAGTAATGGTTCCTACAGTAAAAGGCTCCTGGTTTATCTCCCATGTCCAGTGACAGTCTCCATGTCAAGGCCATATGTTAGTCTCCTGTCCACAGCTCTCCTATGATGTTTAACAATGGAAACAGGATCATTTTGTATTTTATCTTTAGGGAATTGGGGGTAATTAGGGTAACCTCTCTGGGATACGCGGGACGGTAGCATCCCACTTGGCCAAAAGCCAGGGAAAATGCAGCGTGGCAAATTCAAATAAAATACTATAAAATCAAACTTTCATTAAATCACACATGTAAGATACTAAATTAAAGCTACACTCCTTGTGAATCCAGCCAACATGTCAGATTTTAAAAAGGCTTTTCGGCAAAAGCATAAGATGCTATTTTCTGAGCACCTCAGTAAACAAAGAGAGAAAAGCATATTTCAACTCTGCAGGCACGACACAAAACGCAGAAATAAAATATAAATCATGCCTTACCTTTGACGAGCTTCTTTTGTTGGCACTCCTATATGTCCCATAAACATCACAAATGGTCCTTTTGTTGATTAATTCCATCCATATACATCCAAAATGTCTCAGAAGTTACCTGTAAACTTTGCCAAAACATTTCAAACTACTTTAGGTATTTTTAAATGTAAATAATCGATCAAATTGAAGACCGGATGATCTGTGTTCAATACAGGAAGACAACAAACTCAAGCATGCTTTCTGGTCTTCCGCAACTGCCAAACAGTACACATGACGTGACACTTGTTCAAGATGGCCATACTTCTTCATTACACAAAGGAATAACCTCAACCAATTTCTAAAGACTGGTTACATCCAGTGGAAGCGGTAGGAACTAAAAACAAGTCCCTTAGAAATCTGGATTCCCAATGAAAGGTAATTGAATAGACAGTGACCTCAAAAAAAAAAATTCTGAATGGTTTGTCCTTGGGATTTTGCCTGCTACATAAGTTCTGTTGTACTCACAGACATGATTCAAACAGTTTTAGAAACTTCAGAGTGTTGTCTATCCAAATCTAATAATATGCATATCTTATATTCTGGGGATGAGTAGCAGGAAGTTGAATTTGGGCTATTTATCCAAAGTGAAAATGCTGCCCCGTATCCCGAAGAAGTTTTAACAACGGAAACAGGATTATTTGGTATATTATCTTTAGGGATTCGGGGGTAATTGGGGTTTAACAATGGAAAAAGGATCATTTTGTATATTATCTTTAGGGATTCGGGGGTAATTGGGGTTTAACAATGGAAAAAGGATCATTTTGTATATTATCTTTAGGGATTCGGGGGTAATTGGGGTTTAACAATGGAAACAGGATAATTTTGTATTTTATCTTTAGGGAATCGGCGGCAATTGGGTTTTAACAATGGAAACAGGATCATTTTGAATTTTATCTTTAGGGAATTGGGGGTAATTGGGCTTTAACAATGGAAACAGGTTCATTTTGTGTTTATCATTAGGGAATTGGGGGTAATTGGGGTTTAATAATGGAAACAGGATCATTTGTGTTTATCATTAGGGAATCGGGGGTAATTGGGGTTTAATAATGGAAACAGGATCATTTTGTGTTTATCATTAGGGAATCGGGGGGTAATTGGGGTTTAATAATGGAAACAGGATCATTTTGTGTTTATCATTAGAGAATCGGGGGTAATTGGGGTTTAATAATGGAAACAGGATCATTTTGTGTTTATCATTAGGGAATCTGGGGTAATTGGGGTTTAATAATGGAAACAGGATAATTTTGTATGAGACTATCTTCACATGTAGTTTTGCCAGCAGGTCATTATGAGTATGTCTTCAGTCTTATATTTCTTTCTGGTTATTATACATAGGACCAGGAGTGTATTCATACCATGTGACCTGACCAGGGGAAACTCAGGGCCCTAGTTACAGATGTAGGATCTTCATTTGAGCCAGTTTGCTACAGCAGGAAAATGATCCTGCAGGAACAGGAAATGTGAATGATTATGTTGATTATAATTATAATTGTAGGGGTTGATATAGGGAAAATCAAGTCTAAAATTTCAAAGTGGAAATCTCAAATACACGACAAGATTCCTGTTGCTGCAGGATTATTATCCTGCTGTAACAAACTGGCTCAAATGAAGATCCTACATCTGTACCAGGTTGTACCTGGTTGTACCTGGTTGTACCTGGTTGTACCTGGTTATACCTGGTTGTACCTGGTTGTACCTGGTTGTACCTGGTTATACCTGGTTATACCTGGTTGTACCTAGTTGTACCTGGTTGTACCTGGTTATACCTGGTTGTACCTGGTTGTACCTGGTTATACCTGGTTGTACCTGGTTATACCTGGTTGTACCTGGTTATACCTGGTTGTACCTGGTTGTACCTGGTTATACCTGGTTATACCAGGTTGTACCTAGTTGTACCTGGTTGTACCTGGTTGTACCTGGTTGTACCTGGTTATAACAGGTTGTACCTGGTTGTACCTGGTTATACCTGGTTGTACCTGGTTATACCTGGTTATACCTGGTTGTACCTAGTTGTACCTGGTTGTACCTGGTTGTACCTGGTTATACCTGGTTGTACCTGGTTATACCTGGTTGTACCTGGTTGTACCTGGTTATACCTGGTTGTACTTGGTTATACCTGGTTGTACCTGGTTATACCTGGTTGTACCTGGTTATACCTGGCTGTACCTGGTTATACCTGGTTATACCTGGTTGTACCTAGTTGTACCTGGTTGTACCTGGTTATACCTGGTTGTACCTGGTTGTACCTGGTTATACCTGGTTGTACCTGGTTGTACCTGGTTGTACCTGGTTGTTGTTCAGGGCCATGTACGACACCAGTTGTGTGTGAGAGTGTGTCCTATTTTCAGAAAATAAAAGTCCCCCTGTGGCAAGGTTTTTCAATGCGAACCATCTGAAATATGTGTGTGTGTGTGTGTGTGTGTGTCTGTGCTGTGTGTGTATGTCTGTGTGTGATACAGAGGCATCTGGTCCAGGTTATAAGAACAGTCAATATTTCTGCTGTGTAAATGAAAACCTTCTGCCCCGAGCCCAACAGACATGTTTTACATTTAAATGGCCTCACCAAGTCAGGGCTAAAGGAACCTTTAACTAAAGGAAACATGAGACCAATTGGTAGGTTTCTATGCGCTGTATAGGTACTGTACATATGCGTGTACTGTGTGTGTGTGTTTGTGTAAAGTCACTACGGGAAACAGAGATAACAGTACACTAGTCCAGTATATGTTCCCCATGTCTTTATTCAACAGAGAAATGGAACTCTTTCCTGCAGTCAAATGACCTAGATTTTTCACAATTTCATTATTAATAAATCACATCTTTTTTTTTACACCGAAAATATCTGTGTTTTTATGTCAAAATGTTTTGTTATATTTCAGTCTTCTATGATGTATATAAACTGTAATATTGTGATACAAACTGAAAATATAATACATTTCAACTCTATATCTGACATGGTACAGGTGTCTTCTTCTTTTTAAGCCCATAGCCATGTGTGTGAGGTATATACTTTAGTTTCAAAGAAGATTTGTTTAAGACTACCAAGGAACACTCTGTGTGACCCTGATTTAGCTTGGTGCAGTAGAAGGTTGTTGAACACTAATGTACGTATTTAATCCTGGTCACAATTGTACTTCGCCATGTGCTGTGTGACTGCTGTGTGACTGCTGTGTGACTGCTGTGTGACTGCTGTGTGGCTGCCGTGTGACTGCTGTGTGACTGCTGTGTGACTGCTGTGTGACTGCTGTGCATACTTTTCTGTGTATTGACATTGGTAGGGAGAAGCCAGCCTCAGCCAAGCACACGAGCATGACACAAATGGTACGGCACGGCATGGAACCACACACACACACACACACACACACACACACACACACACACTGTTTACAGAACTGGTAGTACCAGCCAGTATCCTCGTCATCCAAGTAAGGCAGTGAGATCCTTCTGCGCTCGTCTCCTCTCCTCTCCTCTCCTCTCCTCTCCTCTCCTCTCCTCTCCTCTCCTCTCCTCTCCTCTCCTCTCCTCTCCTCTCCTCTCCTCTCCTCTCCTCTCCTCTCCTCTCCTCTCCTCTCCTCTCCTCTCCTCTCCTCTCCTCTCCTCTCCTCTCCTCTCCTCTCCTCTCCTCTCCTTCCTCATCTTCTCTCCTCTTCTCTTTTTCTTGCCCAACTCCAGAGAAGGCTAGGAATGTCTTGCTGCATAGCTCACCCCAGCACAGCCAGTCAGAGTTGGTAGAGGAGACATACTTGTCCAATTGTCACCTCCTCCCAGGCTGGCTGTCTACAGTTGGTGGTTGTGGTTACTGATAGTGTGGTCAGAGCAGCTCATGGATGGGTCCCAGCTGTGGTCATGTGAATGATGGAGGTTGTGGTCCTATTACAAGTATATGATACCATTGTCCATACATCAACCACAATGTAGAGAAAATTAGGAAACCGTGACCACATAAGTTAGAGTTCCTGATGTTCTTCCTGGATTTTACTGTACTGAAAGAATGCTAAAACTGCCGTATATCATAATGAATGGCAGTCCACAGTGTTTGGATTGCAGGACACGTTTTTCTATCCACACAATGGCATGTCCTGTAGCCCACTGAAGGGTTTTGGATTCTCAGAATGTGATTTTTTTATTGGAGGGTTCTGTCAGAATAAAGCATTGTTGTCCAGAGGCGTGGGGGGAGTCAGAATGCTTGGAGCTGGTGGCCTTAACAACCCCTCTCTGCTCTGAAGGCATTATGTCTAGTACACACACACACATACGCACACACACACACACGCACACACACACACACACACTTCCATACCCACTCTATACCCACTCCTTCTTAGATCTTGCTGCTATCCCAAATGCCTGAGTCACCTGTGTGTAGGGTGTGTAGTGTGTATGCAAATGTGTGTTTATATATGTGTTGTTAGTTGAATGCTGTCGACCATGTGTGACCGGGTCTGCAACACACAGACAAAGCAACGGTCATTCTCCTTAATGATTACTGAGCTCAAACTGGCCAGTCTAATGAGGCTTGGTGCAGGGCGAGGACTTTATGGCTTTTATGGAGTAAAAACAACCCACATTGTCCATATGGAAGCCATGACCTGCGGTTTAGCGTCGTGACTAACTCTATATGGGCCGGCTGCCATTGGTTAGGCCAGGAGGAGAGCCCCTGCTAGTGGTTTAGCTCCGTGACTAACTCTTTATGGGCCGGCTGCCATTGGTTAGGCCAGGAGGAGAGCCCCTGCTAGTGGTTTAGCTCCGTGACTAACTCTTTATGGGCCTGCTGCCATTGGTTAGGCCAGGAGGAGAGCCCCTGCTAGTGGTTTAGCTCCGTGACTAACTCTTTATGGGCCGGCTGCCATTGGTTAGGCCAGGAGGAGAGCCCCTGCTAGTGGTTTAGCTCCGTGACTAACTCTTTATGGGCCGGCTGCCATTGGTTAGGCCAGGAGGAGAGCCCCTGCTAGTGGTTTAGCTCCGTGACTAACTCTTTATGGGCCGGCTGCCATTGGTTAGGCCAGGAGGAGAGCCCCTGCTAGTGGTTTAGCTCCGTGACTAACTCTTTATGGGCCGGCTGCCATTGGTTAGGCCAGGAGGAGAGCCCCTGCTTGTGCTAATTTGACTATAATGGAGCGGGATGGTATTAGGACTTGATGGTGACTATAATTGAGCCACTGACTGGAAACACTTTGCCTGTGTTGAGTATGAGGCGTATGGTAATGGGATATCTAGGAGCCAGTTATGGCAGGGCTATTATTAGGCTAGTTGCCACAGCACCTCATGTGGTGGATTGTAATAGTCTGTTACGCATGGGATTTCAACAGATCAGATGTGGTTTAGATTACTGGATGATTTACCATGGTACAGCTTGGTGAATGACCGGGATCACATGTGCAACAGACAAGGGTCAAATCCTTTCTTATCTCATTCCTTTCCTATCTTCTATTTCCTTGTTCTCACTGATCTGAAAACACTTGATGGGTGATATCACTATGGAGACTTACTCTCTCCAGCCCCACCCAGTGAGGTTCTTTATTGGGCAAAAGTCCTCCAAGGAACCTTAAGAGCTGAGGAAGAACCATTTAGTAATCTTTATTTGTTTCAGAGCACATTAGCTCAACCGTCCCGAGGGTGGGACACCGATCTGTAGAGATCCTTAAGAGGTTTAATTTATTTCACCTACCCAGTCTCCTTACAGATCAAACCAATGAGAAAACTATTCACCCGAGAGCAACCAGGCATTTGGGAATGGGACCAGGGAGGAGGGTAGAGGCAACTTCATGATTATAATGTTGTGCAACGGTTATCATCTGAGTTGTAGGAAATGGATCCAGACCACATCAGAGGTCATTATGGCTAATTAGAACACATCTCTCTGTGTGCCAAATACTTACAGCACCGTACAGACAGATCAAATAAACCTGAGAGTTGTGCAACTTTACCGTAACTCATATTCCTCTGTTTAAAGGGTCATAAGCTGATCAGGCTGATATGGTGAAGATCACATCATCCATACAATGGATACACAAAACCCCCTGGGTCTGGAGAGAGTTGAGATGGAAGTAATCTCCCTGGTTTTCCCCTCAGCAAAATCCATATCTGTGGGGAAGGAAGAAGGGAAGACCCCCTCCCATCCTCTCCTCTCCCTCCTCATCTCTCCCATCCTCTCCTCTCCCTCCTCATCTCTCCCTCCTCTCCTCTCCTCTCCCTCCTCATCTCTCCCTCCTCTCCTCTCCCTCCTCATCTCTCCCATCCTCTCCTCTCCATCCTCATCTCTCCCTCCTCTCCTCTCCCTCCTCATCTCTCCCATCCTCTCCTCTCCCTCCTCTCCTCTCCCTCCTCATCTCTCCCTCCTCTCCTCTCCCTCCTCTCCTCTCCCTCTCCCTCCTCTCCTCCTCTCCTCTCCTCTCCTCTCCCTCCTCTCCTCTCCCTCCTCATCTCTCCCTCCTCTCCTCTCCCTTCTCATCTCTCCCTCCTCTCCTCTCCTCTCCTCTCCTCTCCTCTCCTCTCCTCTCCTCTCCTCTCCTCTCCTCTCCTCTCCTCTCCTCTCCTCTCCCTCCTCTCCTCTCCCTCCTCATCTCTCCCTCCTCATCTCTCCCTCCTCTCCTCTCTCTCCTCATCTCTCCTCCTCTCCTCTCCCTCCTCATCTCTCCCTCCCTCCTCTCCTCTCCTCTCCTCTCCTCTCCTCTCCTCTCCTCTCCTCTCCTCTCCTCTCCTCTCCTCTCCTCTCCTCTCCTCTCCTCTCCTCTCCTCTCCCTCCTCATCTCTCCCTCCTCTCCTCTCCCTTCTCATCTCTCCTCTCCTCTCCTCTCCTCTCCTCTCCTCTCCTCTCCTCTCCTCTCCTCTCCTCTCCTCTCCTCTCCTCTCCTCTCCTCTCCTCTCCCTCCTCTCCTCTCCCTCCCTCATCTCTCCCTCCTCTCCTCTCCCTCCTCATCTCTCCCTCCTCTCCTCTCCCTCCTCCTCCATTGTTCAGGAGTTAGCGGGAGAGAGAGGGAGAACGTTAACGTCGGTGCCCTTCACCTGTAGGATACCATATTCTGAGACTGACCAGACACACACACACACACACAGAGCAGGAAGACTTTTGTTTAGCTTCTGAAAACGTCAAAAACAACAAACAGTCTTCTTCTTCCACATTGTGGCAGGCTGGTAGGAGAAGTTGCGATAATACCCAGAGCCCTTCCACTTCACTTCAGCTGAGGAGCTGAGGAGCTGAGGAGCTGAGGAGAGCCATGTTGATGTACTCTATGTAAAGGGGTGGACAGAGTTAAGAAACACATGTATCTTCAAGCCAGACCTGAAACACTATTTTGACTGACTGCCATTGTATCTCATCCAATACGCTAAGCAATGGTCTGACTGTCTGTACAGCAGAGTCACAATCACGGTGTGTGTGTGTGTGTGTGCGCGTGTGTGTGTACGTGTGTGTGTGTACGTGTGTGTGTACGTGTGTGTGTGTGTGTGCGCGTGTGTGTGTGTGTGTACATGTGTGTGTGTGTGTGTGTGTACGTGTGTGTGTGTGCGTGTGTGTGTACGTGTGTACGTGTGTGTGTGTGTACATGTGTGTACATGTGTGTACATGTGTGTGTGTGTGTGTGTGTGTGTGTACGTGTGTGTGTACGTGTGTACGTGTGTGTGCACATGCATATCAGTCTATTGCAGCAACACTTGAGGGAGAGAGGTCTTGGAATGAGGGAACATCCTGCCACACTCCAGGCATAAGGTGAAGTCAGCCACTGAGTGGTTTTGGGTACACTGGGGGTTTGTGGGGCGCGACAGTCAGTGGTTGACAGCTATGATGTGAATGTTGGGGTGTTCCACACTAGAGTGGCTGCTAGCTCCAAAGGTTGTTACAGGACATTAGACAGACGTTAGCCTGACCTGTGGGTTGGATATGCAGGTGTTGACCATGGCTCACACACACCTATTCAAACAGGGTTAAGATGAAGTCGTAAACATTGAACAGACATTTCAGGAAAGTGACAGAAGGCGAGTTTGCCTGGTGACATCACTCAGCGATAAATCGGTTATTAGACCAATGACAAAGAGAGTTCCAAACCTCTGCCAATAACAGCTAGTTTTAAGTGTTGTGTGTACTGTATGTAGTTTTGTATGTACTGAATATCTAACAGGTGGGACCTTTCAAAGTTAGCATTTTCAATCGCTTGTTACAGCACCACCATCTGGCCAATCAGTGTAATTTTGTAAATTGCTTGATCTCTATGGCAAGATGCATCATTCACACACGTTTCGGCAAGTTTTGGCATCTCATGTGACGAATGTAGAAATGTACGAAAATACAATATTACCAACGGACGTAGATCCATAGTCCTCTCCCTGATTTCATTGTGGGGGACAACCTTTACAGTAAGGTACTTAATTGTAACCCAGAACTGATTTGATATTTATTAAAACTCCTGCATTGGGCATGTTTCTGCCCCCATATGGTCATTGAGTTTTACGGTACCCCCAGTTTACAGCTCAGCTCTACAGGACAATGCAGTGACTTAGTGACTTGAGACATTAAAAGTGATACCAGCCAAAATGGTCTCTCCCACACACAGTGAGGAAAAAGTCATTCTGCCTTTTCATTACAAAAGCACCATGGAAACTAAGCATTTTGATTAGACTCTTTTCAAAGCGTAGATGTTTTGACCAGATCTGTGTCTGATCACAGCTTGTTCCACTGCTTGTCTGTAACAGGAAGAAGGAGAACAGAGGGTAGCTGTTTCATACAGATGCTATGTAAATCGCAGATTAACACGGAAATCCCCTCAGAATGTCACAGTGAGAGGAACCCTGTTTGTCTTAGCCTTAGGACTTCAGGGAAAGTCCTGGTCCTCTCCTGGTCAGGACAGGACAGGGCTCTCTCCCCTCTCTCTCTCTCTCTCTCTCTGTCTCTCTCTGTCTCTCTCTCATTTTAAGCTAACATGGGCTAATTGACTGACTATCAGTGACTGACATAACAAGAGAAAAACTGCTGATGCAGAACCACATTTTGAAATTGCACCTTGTGTATTCTACTATTCTAACTATCAACAGTAAGTTGAGACCCCTGATTGATTGATCCGAAGGCCTGGTTTATATGGACGTGAGAACCCTCCACTCTCTCCCCCAGCCCTCTAATATAGCATAAACATTACTCACCAGCCCCTCTCCACTCTCTTCTCTTATTTCCCATCTCCTCTCCTCAGTATACAGAGTTTATGAGAATAGAATTTCGTTCTGAGTAGTGACATTAGACAAACCAGCTATGACGTTAGAAGACAACAATTGGAAAGTGTTGAACGGTGCTAAACTCTTGGGATTAAGCCAAATGTCCAAGTGGTCGAATCCCCCAACATGAATCCACACAAAGCTTGTAGATATTCCTACCTCTGGTCCTATCACAGTTCCTTCCTACTACACTCTGGTCCTATCACAGTTCCTTCCTACTACACTCTGGTCCTATCACAGTTCCTTCCTACTACACTCTGGTCCTATCACAGTTCCTTCCTACTACACTCTGGTCCTATCACAGTTCCTTCCTACTACACTCTGGTCCTATCACAGTTCCTTCCTACTCTACTCTGGTCCTATCACAGTTCCTTCCTACTACACTCTGGTCCTATCACAGTTCCTTCCTACTACACTCTGGTCCTATCACAGTTCCTTCCTACTCTACTCTGGTCCTATCACAGTTCCTTCCTACTCTACTCTGGTCCTATCACAGTTCCTTCCTACTACACTCTGGTCCTATCACAGTTCCTTCCTACTACACTCTGGTCCTATCACAGTTCCTTCCTACTACACTCTGGTCCTATCACAGTTCCTTCCTACTCTACTCTGGTCCTATCACAGTTCCTTCCTACTACACTCTGGTCCTATCACAGTTCCTTCCTACTACACTCTGGTCCTATCACAGTTCCTTCCTACTACACTCTGGTCCTATCACAGTTCCTTCCTACTCTACTCTGGTCCTATCACAGTTCCTTCCTACTACACTCTGGTCCTATCACAGTTCCTTCCTACTACACTCTGGTCCTATCACAGTTCCTTCCTACTACACTCTGGTCCTATCACAGTTCCTTCCTACTCTACTCTGGTCCTATCACAGTTCCTTCCTACTACACTCTGGTCCTATCACAGTTCCTTCCTACTACACTCTGGTCCTATCACAGTTCCTTCCTACTACACTCTGGTCCTATCACAGTTCCTTCCTTCTCTACTCTGGTCCTATCACAGTTCCTTCCTACTACACTCTGGTCCTATCACAGTTGCTTCCTACTACACTCTGGTCCTATCACAGTTCCTTCCTACTCTACTCTGGTCCTATCACAGTTCCTTCCTACTACACTCTGGTCCTATCACAGTTCCTTCCTACTACACTCTGGTCCTATCACAGTTCCTTCCTACTCTACTCTGGTCCTATCACAGTTCCTTCCTACTACACTCTGGTCCTATCACAGTTACTTCCTACTCTACTCTGGTCCTATCACAGTTCCTTCCTACTACACTCTGGTCCTATCACAGTTCCTTCCTACTCTACTCTGGTCCTATCACAGTTCCTTCCTACTACACTCTGGTCCTATCACAGTTCCTTCCTACTCTACTCTGGTCCTATCACAGTTCCTTCCTACTACACTCTGGTCCTATCACAGTTCCTTCCTACTACACTCTGGTCCTATCACAGTTCCTTCCTACTACACTCTGGTCCTATCACAGTTCCTTCCTACTACACTCTGGTGCTATCACAGTTCCTTCCTACTCTACTCTGGTCCTATCACAGTTCCTTCCTACTACACTCTGGTCCTATCACAGTTCCTTCCTACTCTACTCTGGTCCTATCACAGTTCCTTCCTACTACACTCTGGTCCTATCACAGTTCCTTCCTACTACACTCTGGTCCTATCACAGTTCCTTCCTACTACACTCTGGTCCTATCACAGTTCCTTCCTACTCTACTCTGGTCCTATCACAGTTCCTTCCTACTACACTCTGGTCCTATCACAGTTCCTTCCTACTCTACTCTGGTCCTATCACAGTTCCTTCCTACTCTACTCTGTCCTATCACAGTTCCTTCCTACTACACTCTGGTCTATCACAGTTCCTTCCTACTCTACTCTGGTCCTATCACAGTTCCGTCCTACTACACTCTGGTCCTATCACAGTTCCTTCCTACTACACTCTGGTCCTATCACAGTTCCTTCCTACTCTACTCTGGTCCTATCACAGTTCCTTCCTACTACACTCTGGTCCTATCACAGTTCCTTCCTACTCTACTCTGGTCCTATCACAGTTCCGTCCTTCTATACTCTGGTCCTATCACAGTTCCTTCCTACTCTACTCTGGTCCTATCACAGTTCCTTCCTACTATACTCTGGTCCTATCACAGTTCCTTCCTACTCTACTCTGGTCCTATCACAGTTCCTTCCTACTCTACTCTGGTCCTATCACAGTTCCTTCCTACTCTACTCTGGTCCTATCACAGTTCCTTCCTATGATACTCTGGTCCTATCACAGTTCCTTCCTACTATACTCTGGTCCTATCACAGTTCCTTCCTACTCTACTCTGGTCCTATCACAGTTCCTTCCTACTATACTCTGGTCCTATCACAGTTCCTTCCTACTATACTCTGGTCCTATCACAGTTCCTTCCTACTATACTGACTCTCTCTCTCTCTCTCTCTCTGCTGACACTTGGAGATTCTATCTGTCTGTTTCTAAACAAACAACAAACAATTGGAGCCCATTGGCCCTGTCCAGCATAGACCATGGATTAAACACTCACAAACACACACTCACGTCCACAGTGACGCACTCATACATACACACAGAAACAAATACACACACACACGCAATATGCTACAGGCATGCACATAAAAACTTTCATATATACATAGATAACATTTAGAACTGCACAGGTTTGACAGACAGATACACAAGCATAAACATGATAGACAGTCACATGTTCACAGACCTGTGTGGTTTCTGTTGAGGTGTTTATTTGAACCTCTCCAGACCTGGGAGTCATTGTGTTCTGTATACCTAGAAACCCATTACACTCCTCTCAACATCCTGGAACCTCTCCTCTACTCTCCTCAGAAACAGTTTATTTTCTCTTGAAGTCTGCTCGGTATCTGTTGGATTGTCTGTTCAGTGTTTGAGTATGCATGCAACCACTAGTTCCGGGAAAATGGCATCACTTCAGCCAAGTCAAGACTCTACCTATCCTTTAACATTCATTTCATTCCTAATATCCACCTTTCTCATCATGTTAACACTCATTTCATCCATGCACGCCTGTTGACCTCATGACTAAACCATTCCAGACACACACAGAGAGATGGTTTATACATTCTACTGCTTTCTGTTAGTCACAATTATTATTATTTTTTTAAATTATTTTTAATTTTTATTTTACTAGGCAAGTCAGTTAAGAACAAATTCTTATTTTCAATGACGGCCTAGGAACAGTGGGTTAACTGCCTGTTCAGGGGCAGAACGACAGATTTGTACCTTGTCAGCTCGGGGGTTTGAACTTGCAACCTTCCGGTATAGGTCAATAGTCCCCATTGACCTATACACCTGGGAATCGAGGCGATAACACCGTCTTAAGATCCCTTTTCACGTAGGACCAGATACTGAATCAGCCCCAGCTCTCTCTACAGCAGCACAGGCCATTAACTAGAAGTCTGTTTTATGTGGATGTCAGTTTAGTCTGCCTGCCATCTCACCCATCTGGTGTTTGGGTTTAGAGAGATGTGTAACGGACTAAGAAGGCATAACAAAAACGGGATGAAAGACACTCCACTTCCTATGATCTCCTGTCAGATAGCATGTTGTGGTAGGAGAGCTGTAACAGACATCACAGAATGGCAGTGTGAGAACATAACAGGATGGAACGGACAGACATGAACAAGCACTCTTGCGCGCACACACATTCACACACATACACACACACACATTCACACACATACACACCTGTGGAGACATTCTCTCGTCATGCGTGTCAGAGTGTGTTCTGGATTAGAGGGACGGGACGTCAGTAGTTTGAAGAGCCTGCTGGAATGTCTGATCAGAGGAAGATGGAGAGGTTTTGTCTAACAGGAGGATGGAGGGAAAGCGATAGAGTGGGAGAAAGAGAAAGAGAGTGGGAGGCAGAGAAAGAGAGTGGGAGAAAAAGAAAGAGAGTGGGAGGCAGGGAGAAAAGGAGAAACAGAGTGAGAACAACAGGTGGAAGAATGATTGATCACTGACTAGTTGCATCTGTGTCAGACTAAATGCAATTTCAGTATCTGGTTTCATCCTAAAGTCTGTCCCTACAGCATCTAATAACCATGGTGATAGGTATAAATACTGGTGCAGTAGAAAGGTTCTGTGCATCAGAAGCCCTACTGTTATGAGCTATAGTGGATGTTGTCATTACGAGTAACACATGTACGCAGTTAGTTCATTACAGTCTCTCTTTCTCTCGCTTAGCTCTCTCTCTCTCCTAGCTTTCTCTCTCTCTCTCTTAGCTCTCTCTCTCTTAGCTCTCTCTCTCTTAACTCTCTCTCTCTTAGCTCTCTCTCTTAGCTCTCTCTCTCTCTTAGCTCTCTCTCTCTCTTAGCTCTCTCTCTTAGCTCTCTCTCTCTTAGCTCTCTCTCTCTTAACTCTCTCTCTCTTAGCTCTCTCTCTTAACTCTCTCTCTCTTAGCTCTCTCTCTTAGCTCTCTCTCTCTTAGCTCTCTCTCTTATCTCTCTCTCTCTCTCTTAGCTCTCTCTCACTCTTAGCTCTCTCTCTCTCTATCTCTCTCTCTCTCTTAGCTCTCTCTCTTAGCTCTCTCTCTCTTAGCTCTCGCTCTCTCTTAGCTCTCTCTGTCTATCTCTCTTAGCTCTCTCTCTATCTCTCTTAGCTCTCTCTCTATCTCTCTTAGCTCTCTCTCTCTATCTCTCTTAGCTCTCTCTCTCTCTCTCTCTCTCTCTTAGCTCTCTCTCTCTTAGCTCTCTCTCTTAGCTCTCTCTCTCTTAGCTCTCTCTCTAAGCTCTCTCTCTCTCTCTTAGCTCTCTCTCTTAGCTCTCTCTCTCTCTCTTAGCTCTCTCTCTTAGCTATCTCTCTCTCTTAGCTCTCTCTCTCAGCTCTCTCTCTCTCTCTCTCTTAGCTCTCTCTCTTAGCTCTCTCTCTCTCTCTCTTAGCTCCCTCTCTCTCTCTTAGCTCTCTCTCTCTCACTCTCTTAGCTCTCTCTCTCTCTCTCTCTCTCTCTATTGGCTCTCTCTCTAACCATCTCTCTCTCTCAATTCAATCCAATTCAAGGGGCTTTATTACCATGGGATATATATGTTAACATTGCCAAAGCAAGTGAAATAGATAATAAACAAAAGTGAAATAAACAATAAAATAATAAATAATAAATCATCAACATTACACTCACAAAAAATTTTCTCGTGGCAACAGACCACAAATGGTATTTCACCCAGTAGATATGGGAGTTTATAAAAATTGTGGATCTGTGTAATCTGAGGGAAATATGTGTATCTAATATGGTCATACATTTGGTAGGAGGTTAGGAAGTGCAGCTTAGTTTCCAACTCATTTTGTGGGCAGTGCTCTCTCTCTCTCTCTCTCTCTCTCTCTCTCTCTCTCTCTCTCTCTCTCTCTCTCTCTCTCTCTCTCTCTCTCTGTTATGATCTGATCTAAAGCAGGTGCTCACTCTACCTCCAGTACATTAGCAGGACATCTAGTGAAATCTCTATAAAAACATGAGAGAGAGGGATGTGGAGAGAAAGATGGAGAAAGAAGGAGTGGGAGAAAGAGAGAGAGAGGGAGAGTGATTTTATGGGAGAGGAGAGGAAGAGTACAGGCCAGGTCCCAGGCTTTAGTCCCTGGGAGAGGAGAGGAAGAGTACAGGCCAGGCCCCAGGCTCTAGTCCCTGGGAGAGGAGAGGAAGAGTACAGGCCAGGTCCCAGGCTCTAGTCCCTGGGAGAGGAGAGGAAGAGTACAGGCCAGGTCCCTGGGAGAGGAGAGTAGGGGAGGAAGAGGGAAAGAGGGAGAGAAGGGAGAGAGGAAGGAAAGGTGGGAGGGAGGGGAATGAAGGGGAGAGGAGGGAAGGGAAGGGGAGGGGAGGGAGAGGAGTGAATGGGAGAAGAGGGGGGAGAGGAGGGAGAAAAGGGAAGGGGAGGGGAGGGGAGGGGAGGGAGAAAAGGGAAGGGGAGGGGAGGGGAGGGGAGGGAGAAGAGGGAAGGGGAGGGAGAAGAGGGAAGGGGAGTGAGAGGGGAGGGAGGGGGAGGCGAGGGAGAAGAGGGAAGGGGAGAGAGAATAGGGAAGGGGAGTGAGAGGGGATGGAAGGGGAGGGGGAGGCGAGGGAGAAGAAGGAAGGGAAGGGAGAGGGAAGGGAGAGGGAATGGAAGGGGAGGGGAGGGAGAGGGGATCCTGTTGAGAGAGTAGTGAGGCCAGCTGGTAAATTGTAATTTTGGTAACTCCCTTGTAGGATTGCTTCAGGAGAGCTGCCACATAACTGAAAAGCAAATGACAGCAGTTAACACCACCTTTATCTCCTGAACTGATCAAATGAATGATCCTGGTTCACACTGTGTGTGTATGTGTGTCTGTTAGCATGTCGGTGTTTGTTGTTTGTAGCCTCTCTGACATGGGCAGATAAATCAGAAAGCGTTGGAATACTAGGGGCGATTATGTTGCCCTCTGGTGTAAAATGCTGTCTCAGTCTGTACTTGGTTACTGAGGTCTATGTAAGGACTGTAATATGGACTTTCTCTCTCTCTCTCTCTCTCTCTCTCTCTCTCTCTCTCTCTCTCTCTCTCTCTCTCTCTCTCTCTCTCTCTCTCTCTCTCTCTCTCTCTCTCTCTCTCTCTCTCTCTCTCTCTCTCTAGGGGTGCTCTGGGTCATCATGTGAAGGGAAATGTGACTGCAGTGGAGTGAAAGGAGCAAAGGTGAGCATTCTATCCAGCAGTTCCTCATCAGTTTCATATTGGTTGTCTTCTCTCGCTTTTCTTCACGTTGTGTCTCACTCTTTCACCTACTCTCTAAAAGATCCCCACCAAGAAACTACAGATGTAGTCAGATGGAAATGATGTAAATATATCACTAGCCACTTTAAACAATGCTACCTTATATAATGTTACTTACCCTACATTATTCATCTCATATGCATACGTATATACTGTACTCTATATCATCGACTGTATCCTTATGTAATACATGTATCACTAGCCACTTTAACTATGCCACTTTGTTTACATACTCATCTCATATGTATATACTGTACTCGATACCATCTACTGTATCTTGCCTATGCTGCTCTGTACCATCACTCATTCATATATCCTTATGTACATATTCTTTATCCCCTTTACACTGTGTATAAGACAGTAGTTTTGGAATTGTTATTTAGATTACTTGTTGGTTATTACTGCATTGTCGGAACTAGAAGCACAAGCATTTCGCTACACTCGCATTAACATCTGCTAACCATGTGTATGTGACAAATAAAATTTGATTTTGATTTGATTTGATTTGTACAACTTCAAAACAGTCCAGAATCCCTGATAGGCTCAAAGGGGCGTAGCAGAGCGTGGTTTGTGGGTTCCAGGTTAGGGGTCAGGGGTCAGCCCAGTGGGACTTAGTAGTCCTGGCTGTAAAACGAAGGAGCAGAGGGCCAACACGGAGCAGGGATCAGGATGGAGACGGACTGGAATCAGGAGCATGTCCGGACACACAGCTGGGCTGAGAGCGCATTCCCACCAGACCAAACCCACCAGACCAAACATCTCTAATCCAGTCTTGAAACAGTAATGCACTGTAAAAGTAAATCCAGCAATCATGCAGTGTTTCTAATTGTGGTTAAAAGTTTCCAAGAAGATCTACAGACCTTTGTTATCTTCCAGTAACAAGGACACAATGAGAGCAGCACCTTCTCAGGGAGCTCAGAAAACAACAATTGCATTGCTACTTTATGTGTATTTTCTCACACATATTAGAACCTAGCAACAGTGTCTTATCTACTCTGTGTTCAAGAAACAGTAGCCAGACAGAGATTGTCCACAGAGGACTACTGTGTGCTGTGTGTTCTCTGGAGCCAGGCCTGTACTGACTGACTGACAGGCTGAGTCTGGTGAGGTCATACCTCACGTCTCAATCTCTGTTGAAAGGTGTTGAAGACTGGCAAATCAACCGCTGTTTCAACTCTCCATGCATATGTTCACTATGATGATGCCACTTCCTGTCGCCCACGACGGCCGTTCTGTTCCCTTGGCAACCAGCCCGTGTCCTGGTTCCCATGGCCCAGACCGTTATGTTGGTGAGCTTTAGGAATGGAGGGATGGAGGTAGAAGAAAGAGGCAGCAGGGCGAGAGAGTAAAGGCATCAGCTTTCCATTCAAAACAGTTCAGAACAGTCCATGTATTATGATTACATTTTGTGACGTTTTTGTTCATTTTGGTTTTCGATAAGGCATTTTAAACGTCTACGCTCCTTTGTGTTTGCTGTGATTCAATGAGAAACAAATTATATTCATGCAACAACAACAACAAAAAATCACTTGAGAAACACAAAACATCTTAGTTAGATGTAAGATTGAGCGACTAAGATCTTTTCTACAAAAACGTCAGAATGAATGGCAGATTTCTTGAGTTATCTTAGATTCATTCGGACTATTTTGAGGAAGTGTAGATGGATAAACTGTACTATTGACACTTTTGTCTCGATTTTCAAGCGTAGGTCGTATAAGGGAGTGTGGTCAGCCGACCTGAAGCATGCTGACGCCTTAAGAAAGACAGACATACACAAAAAGGGCTCCAAATACCACATTTTCCCCACGCCTCCTCTCCCTTCTAGTTCCTTGTCTTTCACTCTTGGCAGCTCAGAATTGTAGTTCAATGGGCAAGAGCCAATGATTTATACAGTTGAAGTCAGAAGTTTACATACACTTAAGTTGGAGTCATTACATTTTGTTTTTCAACCACTCCACAAATTTCTTGTTAACAAACTATAGTTTTGGCAAGTCGGTTAGGACATCTACTTTGTGCATGACACAAGTAATTGTTTACAGACAGATTATTTCACTCATAATTCACTGTGTCACAATTCCAGTGGGTCAGAAGTTTACATACACTAGGTTGACTGTGCCTTTAACAGCTTGGAAAATTCCCGAAAATGATGTCATGGCTTTAGAAGCTTCTAATAGGCTAATTGACCTCATTTGAGTCAATTGGAGGTGTCCCTGTGGATGTATTTCAAGACCTACCTTCAAACTCAGTGCCTCTTTGCTTGACATCATGGGAAAATCAAAAGAAATCAGCCAAGACCTCAGAAAAAAAAGTTGTAGACCTCCACAAGTCTGGTTCATCCTTGGGAGCAATTTCCAAACGCCAGAAGGTACCACATTAATCTGTACAAACATGCAAGTATAAACACCATGGGACCACACAGCCGTCATACCGCTCAGGAAGGAGCCGTGTTCTGTCTCCTAGAGATGAACGTACTTTGGCACGATAAGTGCAAATCAATCCCAGAACAACAGCAAAGGACCTTGTGAAGATGCTGGGGGAAACAGGTACAAAAGTATCTATATCCACAGTAAACAAGTCCTATATCGACATAACCTGAAAGACCGCTCAGCAAGGAAGAAGCCACTGCTCCAAAACCGCCATAAAAAAGCCAGACTACAGTTTGCAACTGCACATGAGGACAAAGATCATACTTTTTGGAGAAATGTCCTCTGGTCTGATGAAACAAAAATAGAACTGTTTGGCCACAATGACCATTGTTATGTTTGGATGCAAAAGGGCGAAGCTTGCAAGCCGAAGAACACCATCCCAAACGTGAAGCACGGGGGTGGCAGCATCCTGTTGTGGGGGTGCTTTGCTGCAGGAGGGACTGGTGCACGTCACAAAATAGATGGCATCATGAGAAGGAAAATTATGTGGATATATTGAAGCAACATCTCAAGACATCAGTCAGGAAGTTAAAGCTTGGTCGCAAATGGGTCTTCCAAATGGACAATGACCCCAAGCATACTTCCAAAGTTGTGGCAAAATGGCTTTTGTGTCATTTAGTCACGTTTATTGTTTTGTATTTCAGTGTTCATTTTTTATTAAACATTATGGAGACTTACCACGCTGCGCATTGGTCCTCCGATCCTTCTCGCTACTGCTCAGAAGAAGAGGAGGACGAGATCCATTACAGAAACACCCACCTCTACCTAAAATGCACACACGTAACATAAAGACAACCCCGCACTTCCTAAATATAGGGAAGCTCATTAAACCAAACAACAGAAACACAGGTGAAACTAATAAGACAAAACAAACAGACAAACGAAAAAGGGATCGGTTGCGGCTAGTAGGATGGTGACTACGACCGCCGAGCACTGCCCGAACAGGCAGGGGAGCCAACTTCGGCGGAATTCGTGACAGTACCCCCCCCCCCCCCTGATGCACGGCTCCCGCAGCGCGCCGCCACCGGCCTCGAGGACGACCCGGAGGGCGAAGCGCCGCCGGCAGCGCCGGACAGGTGGGAGACTCCGGTAGCGCTGGACAGGTGGGAGCACCTGTGGGGAGGAGACAGAGAGACCGCCTAGTGCAGGGGGCTGCCACCGGAGGGCTGGTACATAGAGGTGGCACCGGATAGACCGAACCGTGAAGGCGCACTGGAGCTCTTGAGCACCGAGCCTGCCCAACCTTACCTGATTGAATGCTACCCGTAGCCAGGCCAGTGTGGCGAGGTGCAATAGCCCGCACTGGGCTGTGCTGGCGAACCGGGGACACCATGCGTAAGGCTGGTGCCATGTACACCGGCCAGAGGAGACGCACTGGAGACCAGATGCGCTGAGCCGGCTTCATGGCACCTGGCTCGATGCCCACTCTAGCCCGGCCGATACGAGGCGCTGCAATGTACCGCACCGGGCTATGCACACGCACTGGGGACACCATGCGCTCCACCGCATAACACGGTGCCTGCTTGGTCCCTCTCGCTCTCCAGTAAGCATGGGAAGTTGGCGCAGGTCTCCTACCTGCCTTCGCCACACTCCCCGTGTGCTCCCCCCAATACATTTTTGGGGCTGCCTCTCGGGCTTCCTGCCGTGCTGCCGTGCTGCCTCCTCATACCACCACCACCTTTCGCTGCCTCCAGCTCAGCCTTGGGGCGGTGATACTTTCCAGCCTGTGCCCAGGGTCCCTTGCCGTCCAGAATCTCCTCCCATGTCCAGGAGTCCTGAGATCGCTGCTGCTGCCCGTTACCACGCTGTTTGGTCCTTTGATGGTGGGTGTTTCTGTAACGAACCTCGTCCTCCTCTTCTGAGGAGGAGAAGCGAGAAGGATCGGGGGACCAAAACGCAGCGTTTTAATTGTCCATAATGTTTATTTTAAAACATAAACTGAACACTACGAAATACAAAACAATAAACTTGAAATGAACGAAACAGTCCCGTGTGGTACGAACACTAACACGGAAGACAAACAACCACAACTCAAAAGTGAAACCAGGCTACCTAAGTATGATTCTCAATCAGGGACAACGATTGACAGCTGCCTCTGATTGAGAACCATACTAGGCCGAACACAGAAATCCCAAATGATAGAAAAACGAACATAGACAACCCACCCAACTCACGCCCTGACCATACTAAAACAAAGATATAATAACAGAACTAAGGTAGGAACGTGACACAAATAATAATTGAGTGAGTGTAAACTTCTGACCCACTGGGAATGTGATGAAATAAATCAAATCTGAAATAAATCATTCTCTCTATTATTATTCTGACATTTCACATTAAACCAGTCTCCAAAACAGGTTCAAATAAAGTGGTGATCCTAACTGACCAAAGACAGGGAAGTTTTACTAGGACTAAATGTCAGGGTTTAAAACGGAGTTTAAATGTATTTGGCTAAAGTGTATGTAAACTTCCCACTTCAACTGTATATACAGTGCATTCGGAAAGTATTCAGACCCCTTGACTTTTTCCACATTTTGTTACTTTACAGCCTTATTCCAAAATGTATGAAATAGTTTTTCCCCTCATTAATCTACACACAATACCCCATAATGACTATGCAAAAACAGGTCTCCAAAAATGTTTGCAAATGTATTAAAAATAAAATAAAATTCAGACCATTTACTTAGTACTTTATTGAAGCACCTTTGGCAGCGATTACAGCCTACAGTCTTCTTGGGAATGACTCTACAAGCTTGGTACACCTGTATTTGTGGAGTTTCTCCGATTCTTCTCTGCAGATCATCTCAAACTCTGTCAGGTTGGATGGATAGCGTTGCTGCACACCTATTTTCAGGTCTCTCCAGAGATGTTCGATCAGGTTCAAGTACGGTCTCTTGCTGGGCCACTCAAGGACATTCAGAGACTTGTCCCAAAGCCACTCCTGTGTTGTCTTGGCTGTGTGCGTAGGGTCGTAGTCTGAGGTCCTGAGCACTTTGGAGCAGGTTTTTTATCAAGGATCTCTATACTTTGATCTGTTAATCCTTCCCTCGAACTTGACTAGTCTCCCAGTGCCTGCTGCTGAAAAACATCCCCACAGCATGATGCTGCCACCACGATGCTTCATGGTAGGAATGGTATTGGCCAGGTGATGAGTGGTCCCTGGTTTCCTCCAGACATGACACTTGGAATTCAGGCCAAAGAGTCCAATCTTGGGTTCATCAGACCAGAGAATTTTGTTTCTCATTGTCATGTCATGTGCCTTTTACTGAAGAGTGGCTTCTGTCTGGCCACTACTATAAAGGCCTGATTGGTAGAGTGCTACAGAGATGGTTGTCCTTCTGGAAGGTTCTCCCATCTCCACAGAGGAACTCTGGAGCTCTGTCAGAGTGACCATCAGGTTCTTGGTCACATCCCTGGCCAAGGCCCTTCTCCCCAGATTGCTCAGTTTGACCAGGCGGCCAGCTCTAGGAAGAGTCTTGATGGTTCCAAACTTCTTCATTTTAAGAATGATGGAGGCCACTGTGTTCTTGGGGACCTTCAATGCTGCAGATATTGTTTGGTACCTTTCCCCAGATCTGTGCCTCGACACAATACTGTCTCGGAGCAATTACAATTCCTTCAACCTCATGGCTTGTTTTTTTCTCTGACATCACGGTCAACGGTGGGACCTTATATAGACAGGTATGTGCCTTTCCAAATCATGTCCAATCAATTGAATTTACGACAGGTGGACTCCAATCAAGTTGTAGAAACATCTCAAGGATGATCAATGGAAACAGGATGCACCTGAGCTAAATTTCGAGTTTCATAGCAAAGGGTTTGAATGCTTATGTAAATAAGGTATTTATAAATACCAACCTGTTTTTGCTTTGTCATTATGGGGTTTTGTGTGTAGATTGATGAGGATTTTAAAAATCTAATCCATTTTAGAATACGGCTTTAACGTAACAAATATGGAAAAAGTGAAGGGGTCTGAATACTTTCAGAATGCACTGTACACCAAATGATCTGTAGGGGGCGCTGTGTTGAAGCCACATTGCCTTCATCTTGGCACTCCGCCACCGTTGTAAAAAAATAAAGCTATAGACATGTATTTGTTAATATGTACATTATTTTTTGCCATATGTATTCTATTACAAACACCTTACTGCATACGTATACATTATATTATGTCATCTAAACATACAAACAAAACATTTTATAATATTTAAAACATTTTCCTTAAGGTATAAACAAAAAAATACTTAAATACATGTCATTTTGTCCATGAAACATTTAATAGAACAACTGTAGAATTTCATTTGGAGGGCCTCTCCTACTGAGGAGTGCCAATATGGTTCACTTGTGGCTTCAAAATCACTCAGCGGACAATACATAGCAACCGCTAACCAGGGATAATATACATTGTTGGTCAGAGCAGACCACTCTGGCCTGAGAAAGGACTGTGGCTCCATCTGGTGGCAGATAGATGGAACACATGAAGCAATCAGCTATTACTGTCTCATTAATCCTCTTCATAAACTCAGAAAAAAAGTAACGTCCTCTCACTGTCAACTGTGTTTATTTTCAGCAAACTTAACTTGTTTAAATATTTGTATGAACATAAGATTCAACAGCTGAGACATAAACGGAACCAGTTCCACAGACATTTGACTAACAGAAATGGAATAATGTGTCCCTGAACAAAGGGGGGATCAAAAATAAAAGTAACAGTCAGTATCTGGTGTGGCCACCAGCTGCATTAAGTACTGCAGTGCATCTCCTCCTCGTGGACTGCACCAGACTTGCCTGTTCTTGCTGTGAGATGTTACCCCACTCTTCCACTAAGGCACCTGCAAGTTCCCAGACATTTCTGGTGTGGCCCTAACCTTCACCCTCCGATCCAACAGGTCTCAGACGTGCTCAATGGGATTGATATCCGGGCTCATCACTGGCCATTCCTGACATTCCTGTCTTGCAGGAAATTACACACATAATGAGCAGTATTGCTGGTGGCATTGTCATGCTGGAGGGTCATGTCAGGATGAGCCTGCAGGAAGGGTACCACATGAGGGAGGAGGATGTCTTCCCTGTAACGCACAGGGTTGAGATTGCCTGCATTGATAACAAGCTCAGTGCGATGATGCTGTGGCACACTGCCCCAGACCATGACGGACCCCCCGCTCCAGAGTACAGGCCACGGTATAAAGCTCATTCCTCCAACAATAAACGTGAATCCGACCATCACCCCTGGTGAGACAAAACCGTGACTCGTCAGTGAAGAGCACTTTTTGCCAGTCCTGTCTGGTCCAGCAACGGTGGGTTTGCGCCCATAGGCAACATTGTTGCCAGAGATGTCTGGTGAGGACCTTCCTTACAACAGGCCTACAAGCCCTCAGTCCAGCCTCTCTCAGCCTATTGCGGACAGTCTGAGCACTGATGAGGGATTGTGCGTTCCTGGTGTAACTCGGGCAGTTGTTGTTGCCATCCTGTACCTGTCCCGCAGGTGTGATGTTCGGATGTACCGATCCTGTGCAAGTGTGTTACATGCCACTGCGAGGATGATCAGCTGTCCGTCCTGTCTACCTGTAGCTCTGTCTTAGGCGTCTCACAGTACGGACATTGCAATTTATATCCCTGGCCACATCTGTAGTCCTCATGCCTCCTTGCAGCATGCCTAAGGCACGTTCACGCAGATGAGCAGGGACCCTGGGCCTCTTTCTGTTGGTGTTTTTCAGAGTCAGTAGAAAGGCCTCTTTAGTGTCCTATGTTTTCATAACTGCGACCTTAATTGCCTACCATCTGTAAGCTGTTAGTGTCTTAACGACCGTTCCACAGGTGCATGTTCATTAATCATTTATGGTTCAATGAACAAGCATGGGAAACAGTGTTTAAACCCTTTACAAGGAAGTTATTTGGATTTTTACAAATTATCTTTGAAAGACAGGGTCCTGAAACAGGGACGTGAGTTTTTATACAGTACTGGTCAGAAGTTTGGACACACCTACTCATTCAAGGGTTTTTCTTTTTTTGTACTATTTTCTACATTGTAGGATAATAGTTAAGACATCAAAACTATGAAGTAACACATATAGAATGATGTAGTAACCAAAAAAGTGTTAAAGTAGCCACCCTTTGCCTTGATGACAGCTTTGCACACTCATCCCAAACCATCTCAATTGTGTTGAGGTCAGATTGTGGAGGCCAGGTCATCTGATGCAGCACTCCATCACTCTCCTTCTTGGTCAAATAGCCCTTACACAGCCTGGAGGTGTGGTGGGTTATTGTCCTGTTGAAAAACAAATGATAGTCCCACTAAGTGCAAACCAGATGGGATGGCATATCGCTGCAGAATGCTGTGGTAGCCATGCTCATTAAGTGTGCTTTGAATTCTAAATAAATCACAGATCATCAGCAATTCAACCATGAAGGCCTGATTCACACAGTCTCCTCTGAACAGTTGATGTTGAGTTGTGTCTGTTACTTGAACTCTGTGAAGCATTTATTTGGGCTGCAATTTCTGAGGCTGGTAACGCTAATGAACTTATCCTCTGCAGCAGAAGTAACTCTGGGTCTTCCTTTCCTGTGGCGGTCCTCATGAGAGCCAGTTTCATCATTGCTCTTGATGGTTTTTGCGACTGCACTTGAAGAAACTTTTAAAGTTCTTGAAATGTTCCAAATTGACTGACCTTCATGTCTTAAAGTAATGATGGACTGTCGTTTCTCTGTGCTTATTTGAGCTGTTCTTGCCATAATATGGACTTGGTCTTTTACCAAATAGGGCTATCTTCTGTATACCACCCCTACATTGTCACAACACAACCGATTGGCTCAAACATATTAAGAAAGAAAGAAATGAACAAATGAACTTTTAACAAGGCACACCTGTTAATTAATATGCATTCCAGATAACTACCTCATGAAACTGGTTGAGAGCGTGTGCAAATTTGTCATCAAGCCAAAGGGTGGCTACTTTGAGAATCTCAAATGTTAAATATATTTTGTTTAATACTTTTTTGGTTACTACATGATTCCATATGTGTTATTTCATGGTTTTGATGTCTTCACTATTATTACGTAGAAATTAGTAAAAATAAGACACTTTTGGCTGGTACTGTGTGTATATATATATATATATATATATATATATATATATATATATATTTTTTAGGATGCTAAACCTAACCATAATGTTGAAAAACACAAAACTGACCAGCCTCTGTGGTAACTTCACCCAACTCTGTTTAACTATTGTTGTGTCTCCTGTAGGGTGAGCGTGGATTTCCTGGTCTCCAAGGCAACATGGGGTTCCCGGGCATGCAGGGCCATGAGGGACCCGCAGGGCCGATGGGCCCTAAGGTGAGTGACAGCTCCAGACCCCACCCCCTTCACAGTATCACCCACCCACTAAGATACCCTACTTGGGAGAGCACAATAATGACAATTACCATGATTATAACAGATATTTATTTTTTTAAATCACAAAAAATAAGTCATGTCACGACTACATCTTCTCTATGTCACCTTAATATCACTTCAATGTCACTTGTCTCTTCCCAGGGAGAGTATGGCGAGTCGGGGACTCCCGGGATGAAAGGAACACGTGTGAGTATAATAATGCTATCAGAGAAGACCCCACCTGGTCTGGAAACCAGTGTCTACTTTCTTGTAGCATTTTAGCTTTTGTTTGGACCACCTTTCCAACAATGCAGAGTTAAAGATTAAGTAGAAATAAATAAAACATATGGAATAAATAGACAGTGAATAACGAATAACAATATTGAATAAAAATAACATGACTATATACAGGAAGTACCAGTACTGAGTCGATGTGCAGGGGTACGATGTAATTGAGGTAGCTACAGTATGTACATATAGGTAGGGGTAAAGTGACTAGGCAACATGAAATATAATAGACAGTAGCAGCAGGGTATGTAGTGAGTGTGAAAATGTGTGTGTGAGTGTGTGTGTGTGTGGTGTCCGTATCTACGTGTGTACATGTTATTTGTGTGTGGGCGTATGTAGCGTGTGTGTATGTTTGTGTTGGGGTATCAGTGTAAGAATCCGTGAGTGTGTGGGTAGAATCCAGTGTGTGTGCATAGAGTCAGTGCAGGAGAGTCAGTGCAGGAGCGTTAGTGCAGGAGAGTTAGAGCAGCAGAGTCCGTGCAGGAGAGTCAGTGCAGGAGAGTCAGTGCAGGAGCGTTAGAGCAGGAGAGTCAGTGCAGGAGAGTCAGTGCAGGAGAGTTAGAGCAGGAGAGTCAGTGCAGGAGAGTTAGAGCAGGAGCGTTAGAGCAGGAGAGTTAGAGCAGGAGAGTCAGTGCAGGAGCGTTAGAGCAGGAGAGTCAGTGCAGGAGAGTTAGAGCAGGAGAGTTAGTGTAGGAGAGCTAGAGCAGGAGAGCTAGAGCAGGAGAGCTAGAGCAGGAGCGTTAGAGCAGGAGAGTTAGAGCAGGAGAGTTAGAGCAGGAGAGATAGAGCAGGAGAGATAGAGCAGGAGAGATAGAGCAGGAGAGTTAGAGCAGGAGAGATAGAGCAGGAGAGATAGAGCAGGAGAGATAGAGCAGGAGAGTTAGAGCAGGAGCGTTAGAGCAGGAGAGTCAGTGCAGGAGAGTTAGAGCAGGAGAGTCAGTGCAGGAGCGTTAGAGCAGGAGAGTCAGTGCAGGAGAGTCAGTGCAGGAGCGTTAGAGCAGGAGAGTTAGAGCAGGAGAGTTAGAGCAGGAGAGTCAGTGCAGGAGCGTTAGAGCAGGAGAGTTAGAGCAGGAGAGTTAGAGCAGGAGAGTCAGTGCAGGAGCGTTAGAGCAGGAGAGTTAGAGCAGGAGAGTTAGAGCAGGAGAGTTAGAGCAGGAGCGTTAGAGCAGGAGAGTTAGAGCAGGAGAGTTAGAGCAGGAGAGATAGAGCAGGAGAGTTAGAGCAGGAGAGATAGAGCAGGAGAGTTAGAGCAGGAGAGATAGAGCAGGAGAGTTAGAGCAGGAGAGTTAGAGCAGGAGAGTTAGAGCAGGAGAGTTAGAGCAGGAGAGTTAGAGCAGGAGAGTTAGAGCAGGAGAGATAGAGCAGGAGAGTTAGAGCAGGAGAGATAGAGCAGGAGAGTATAGAGCAGGAGAGTTAGAGCAGGAGAGTTAGAGCAGGAGAGTTAGAGCAGGAGAGTTAGAGCAGGAGAGTTAGAGCAGGAGAGTCAGTGCAGGAGCGTTAGAGCAGGAGAGTTAGAGCAGGAGAGTTAGAGCAGGAGAGTTAGAGCAGGAGAGTCAGTGCAGGAGCGTTAGAGCAGGAGAGTTAGAGCAGGAGAGTTAGAGCAGGAGAGTCAGTGCAGGAGAGTCAGTGCAGGAGAGTTAGAGCAGGAGAGTCAGTGCAGGAGCGTTAGAGCAGCAGAGTCCGTGCAGGAGAGTCAGTGCAGGAGAGTCAGTGCAGGAGCGTTAGAGCAGGAGAGTCAGTGCAGGAGAGTTAGAGCAGGAGAGTTAGTGCAGGAGAGTTAGAGTAGGAGAGTTAGAGCAGGAGAGATAGAGCAGGAGAGTTAGTGCAGGAGAGCTAGAGCAGGAGAGTTAGAGTAGGAGAGTTAGAGCAGGAGAGATAGAGTAGGAGAGTTAGAGCAGGAGAGTTAGAGTAGGAGAGTTAGAGCAGGAGAGATAGAGCAGGAGAGTTAGAGTAGGAGAGTTAGAGCAGGAGAGTTAGAGCAGGAGAGTTAGAGCAGGAGAGTTAGAGCAGGAGAGATAGAGCAGGAGAGTTAGAGCAGGAGAGATAGAGCAGGAGAGATAGAGCAGGAGAGTCAGTGCAGGAGAGATAGAGCAGGAGAGTTAGAGCAGGAGAGATAGAGCAGGAGAGATAGAGCAGGAGAGTCAGTGCAGGAGAGTCAGTGCAGGAGAGATAGAGCAGGAGAGTTAGAGCAGGAGAGATAGAGCAGGAGAGATAGAGCAGGAGAGTCAGTGCAGGAGAGTCAGTGCAGGAGAGTCAGTGCAGGAGAGTCAGTGCAAAAAAGGGTCAATGCAGGTAGTCTGGCTATTCATTTGATTAGCTATTTGGTTGTTTTGTGTAGCAGTCTTCTGGCTTGGGGGTAGAAGGTGTTCAGGGTCCTGTTGGTTCCAGATTTGGTGCAATAATACCGCTTGCCGTGCGGTAGCAGAGAGAAGAGTCTATGGCTTGGGTGGCTGACAATTGTCATTTTTTGGGGCCTTACTCTGACACCGCCTGGTATAGAGGTCTACCATAATACAGCTGTATGATGTCATTCTACCTTCTTATTGGAATGTATTCAAAGTGGATCTGCTAAATTTATCAAATGTAAATTATGTTTGTAATGATGTGATGTGTTGCAGGGTCCTAATGGTTTGCCAGGCTTCCCAGGAAACCCAGGGCTTCCGGTACGCTCTAATGTCTCTGTAAACCACCAGTTACCCTTACATGCCTCGTTCCCTTCCACACAAATGTCTTACCTGTGTGTGTGTCCTCGCCTCTCCCCCACAGGGCATCCCTGGACAAGACGGCCCTCCTGGATCGCAGGGTATCCCAGGGTGCAATGGAACAAAGGTGAGCGTTCTGCTTAGCATCAACTCTCTGCTGTTACACACCTGTGTAGCACCAACTACTTACTGTTATCACCTGTCACCAAGCCATGCTCTCAACCCATCCTCAGTCCAAGCTGACATCTCTCTCTCTCTCTCTCTCTCTCTCTCTCTCTCTCTCTCTCTCTCTCTCTCTCTCTCTCTCTCTCTCTCTCTCTCTCTCTCTCTCTCTGCGTGTCTGTGTTCCAGGGAGATCGAGGGACAGACGGACAGTCTGGGTTCCCTGGTCTGCAGGGTCCTCCTGTAAGTACGCTTTGTCATCAACACAGCCAACATGGTTTCATGTTTTCTTCAACACTGCCACACACTTAACCTTATACCAGCATTTCATACTAGACCTACTAGACCTATATTAATTAACAAAACAAAAGACACGAGACTGGAATATGTTATAAAGATTCATAAAATGTATTTATTATTCAATCAGGATGAGATTTACAACTCTATCTCTCTCCTCAGGGTATCCCCGGACTTATGGGAATGAAAGTAAGTAAAAACTGAGGACTTTTAATAGCTAAATAAATGCTATACTAGTCAGTGATTAAATGTATATTGAGGCATGTGTATGGTTTAGAAAACAGCCCTTCTGTGTGTAGTGTATCATTCTCTAACCTGTCTCTCTCTCTCCCCCCCTCTCCGCCTTCCCCTTTCTCTCCCCCGCTCTCTCTCCCTCTCTCTCTCCCCCCACTCTCTCTCTCCCTCTCCATTTCCTCTTCCCCTCTTTCTCTCTCTCGTTCTCTCTATCCATCTCTCTCTTTCTCTCCCTCTCTCTCTTCCCCCCCCCTCTCTCTCTCCCCTCTCTCTCTCTCCCTCTCTCTCCCCTTCCCCTCTCTCTCTCTCTCTCTCTCTCTCTCTCTCTCTCTCGCTCTCGCTCTCGCTCTCCCTCACTCTCCCCCCGCTCTCTCTCTCCCCTTCCTCTCTGTCTGTCTGTCTGTCTGTCTCCCAGGGAGATGCAGGTGGTGTTATTGGAGTCATCCCACTGAAAGGAGATAAAGGATTCCCTGGAACACCTGGTTTACTGGTGTGTGTGTGTGTGTGTGTGTGTGTGCGTGTGTGTGTGTGTGTGTGTGTGTGTGTGTGTGTGTGTGTGTGTGTGTGTGTGTGTGTGTGTGTGTGTGTGTGTGTGTGTGTGTGTGTGTGTGTGTGTGTGTGTGTGTGTGTGTGCGTGCGTGCGTATGTGAGTATGTCAGTGTGTGTATTTGTGATTGAGTGACATACACAATATTCCTCTTATCTTTCCCACAGGGTCCCAATGGCCCCTCGGGGCCTGAAGGCCCACCAGGAAACCAGGGATCAGATGGACCCAGAGTGAGTGACCAGATTAACACAAGATCACTTACACTATAGCTTAGACTGGTTCTCAAATGATACCCTATGGCTATGAATGTTAGCATTAGCATCATATTAGCATGGCTGTGTTTGATTGGATTTTTCTAGGTCTTTGAACACTGACTGATTGTATTCTTCCTTCCCTTTAGGGTTTCCCTGGCCCACCTGGCCCCAAAGGAGAAAAGGTAAGCTGGTCAATGATCTGCCGATAATAGCTTAACATTAACCTACATTAGATGTTGTTGTTCATCCAATCAGATTACTCTCAGTCATGACATCTCAGTAGTGATGTACAATCAGATCTTTCCTGGTTGTGATGTCTCAATAGTGATGTCCAGTCAGATCTTTCCTATTTGTAACGTCTCAATAGTGATGTCCAGTCATATGTCTCTCAGAAATTACGTTTGTTTTCTCTCTCAGGGGGACAGGCTGTCTTTCCAGAGTGAGAAGGGAGACAAGGTGAGACATGCACACTTTCGTGTTCATAACAGCTTTATAAAGGGTTTATAAGCAGCAATATATAGAAAATAAACCATTAGTAACAGTTATAACTCCCTTCACCTTTGAGGGACAGATTTGGTCCCCATCTCCCTTCACCTCTTCTTCTTCCACAACAAAGCCCTCTCCATTGTATACAGTTTTCTTTGTACTTGTTTCTGATCCGTACCCCTGGTATTTTCCTCTCCTGATAGGGACAACAAGGGTTCCGTGGCCCACCTGGCCCCCCTGGCCCCCCCGGACCTCCGTCACAGGAAGCGGGAGGAAATGCGGTTTTAAATTACCTCCCAGGACCACCGGTACCCAGCTCCTCATAATCAATGACAAAAATAGACAATGATGACCTACTTTGGCCTAAGCCCTTGACTCCTTCACGGAGCATAGGCCACTGACGAATGTCCTCAATCTCACTGTGTTAACAAATCTATGATTATCAATGGATGGGTGGATGGATGGATAAATGAATGAATGGATGGATGAAAGGAAAGTAGGCCAACCTCCTCACTGAAGGTGTTTGTGTCTGTCCAACAGGGTCAGAGAGGAGATACAGGAGACAGAGGAGAGAAAGTGAGTGTTTTACTTATTTTCAAGTCCAACATTCATCTACATGCAATGACATTACAGTACATCAAACCAATACTGAACTGTGTTTTGATGGCCACTATAAGTAACATTGATGTCATTTTTGTTTGCAGGGTTTTTGCATTCCACATCTAAACGGGGTCAAGGGTGAACAAGGGCTACCAGGACCAAGGGTGAGTGACGATGATCACTTCAATTTCATTACATTTGCTTTTATTGAAGAAAAACTAAAACATTATTTGCTTTCCTGGTAGAACTGAATTTCTGTGTATTTGATTTCAGGGAAAACCTGGCAAAGATGGAGAAAATGGATTTAAGGTATAAAATCATACACGTCTACACCTAGCCTACTTCCTCTTTCTTATATTCTCACTGTCTCTCATCACCCCTTACCTCTCTCTCTCTCTCTCTCTCTCTGTCTCTGTCTCTGTCTCTGTCTCTCTCTCTGTCTCTCTCTCTGTCTCTGTCTCTGCCTCTCTCTCTCTCTCTCTCTGTCTCTCTCTCTCTGTCTCTGTCTCGCTCTCGCTCTCGCTCTCTCTCTCTCTCTCTCTCTCTGTATGTGTCTCTGTCTCTCTCTCTCTCTCTCTCTGTCTCTGTCTCTGTCTCTGTCTCTGTCTCTGTCTCTGTCTCTGTCTCTGTCTCTGTCTCTGTCTCTGTCGCTGTCGCTGTCTCTCTCTCTCTCTCTCTCTGTCTCTGTCTCTCTCTCTCTCTCTCTCTCTAGTAGTTTTATCTCAATAGTTCAGTTGTGTTCGATGTCTTTGTCCTGATCATTGTGATGTGTCTGTTGTCATACAGGGAGAGAGAGGCTTTCCTGGTGGCCCTGGATACCATGGAACACCGGTAACTGCATAAACATGTACCTGTCATCTGCTTTTTTATAGCAATGCTGAGGCTAATGAAATGGACATCTCTCTGTGTTTTAGGGTGAAAAGGGAGAGAGAGGCCCTCCAGCAAATGTAAGTACTGTATACTCTCTCTCTGTAGTCTTGCTTATTGCTCTGAGCACCTCATTTATTGAACTTTCAGATGCAATTTGTTTTTGGTCCACCAGATGCCGCCATACACTCTTTATAATGAGAGTAACATGCTCAGCACTATTATTGAAAGTATAGTCATTTATTCGTTTTCTATGCAGGGGGATGAACTTTGATGAACTTGTGATTTCTGTGATTTTAGGGTGATGGTGCTCCTGGCTCTCCTGGACCCCCTGGCCTCCCAGGCTTGCAAGGAGAAAGAGGTACACCCCTTTATAAACTACAGCTGTTTAGTTCATCATTTGACTAGTATCCAAAGAAGAAGTCCTTCTAAGTGTCTATGTAGGCCTCCTAGACCAACTCTGAACATGCTCCTTTATCTGACAGGTTTCCCTGGTATTCAAGGAGCTCTGGGCCTACCAGGTAAGAAGAAACGGTCATATTTTATGTCCTCTCTGTCATGTATTTCTTTAGTTGACATCCCCATACCTCACTGTGTCCCTCTGTGGTATATTTTAGGCAGGCACATTGAGGGACCCCCCGGAGAGAAGGGCCGGCCAGGAGAGGTCGGTCAGAAGGGAGACAGAGGTGCAGAAGGGGAGTCTCTCAGAGGAAAGCCTGGACAAGATGGGCTTGTAGGACACCCTGGTCCTCCCGGACCCCCTGGTAGGTGTGGTTACACATTCATAGTGTAACCTTTGACATTTGTCATTGTGGAGTCATTTAGCTGATTATACGTTTAGGTCTTTTAGGTCACTCAGTGTTGTCTAGGCAGTCTCTCACCTGTGTGTGTGTGTTGCACTATGTGTATAGGGGATGAGCCATGTGATCCGGCCCTTGAAAAGGGCCCACCTGGGCCCCCCGGCCCACCTGGACTACAGGGGGAGTTAGGACAGAAAGGTACGGCGGGGAGGGGGGGGGGGGGGGGGGGGTGGGACAATCACTCTTATCAGTCTCTGATGTTCTGTCCAATCACAATGTATATTATATGCGCTCTCTCCCCCTTTCTCTTTCCCTCTCACTTTTATCACCACGAAACTCGGTAGTGCTCACATACTGATTACATACATTACGTAACATTATCACTTATTACAAGATATTACCATTCCACATAGTACAGCTCAGATTCACTTCAAGGCATCCATCGTATCCCACCTACCTGTTTGTCTGATATAACTTGTATAGTGATGTACCTCCAGGTGATCAGGGAGACACGTGTGTGCAGTGCGAAGCCTTCGGCCCAACTGGACTCCCTGGCCCCCAGGGGCCCAAAGGACTGCAAGGTGAGCTGACAAGAGATACCCCCACACTACTGACTGAATCATAGCTGGAGATAAACACATGCAACTGAAATCTTTGTCTCACTGATTTACATTAATGATTGGCACTAAAATGATGTTCCACATCTTCAGCATGTATCTCAGGTTAGGATCCTAGGGCCTATATTCATCCACCTCCACACTATTTCCTATGAGATGGTGTTTTTGTATTGGACTGAGAAGTGTTGTTCGTCCCCTGTAGGTTATCCTGGAGCGGCAGGCAGTAAAGGAGACAAGGGTGTGCCTGGACCTGCTGGGCTTGATGGAAGCCCTGTGAGTAATCTTCATCACATCATCACTCACTCTTCTAATAGAACCTGAAGAAGACATGCTGCATCACTGTAGCTCCATAAAGACCACTGTGGTTGACATGCTGCATCACTGTAGCTCCAAAAAGACCACTGGGGTGGACATGCTGCATCACTGTAGCTCCATAAAGACCACTGTGGTTGACATGCTGCATCACTGTAGCTCCATAAAGACCACTATGGTGGACATGCTGCATCACTGTAGCTCCAAAAAGACTACTATGGTGGACATGCTGCATCACTGTAGCTCCATAAAGACCACTGTGGTGGACATGCTGCATCATTGTAGCTCCATAAAGACCACTATGGTGGACATGCTGCATCATTGTAGCTCCATAAAGACCACTATGGTGGACATGCTGCATCATTGTAGCTCCATAAAGACCACTATGTTGGACATGCTGCATCATTGTAGCTCCATAAAGACCACTATGGTGGACACGCTGCATCATTGTAGCTCCATAAAGACCACTATGTTGGACATGCTGCATCATTGTAGCTCCATAAAGACCACTATGGTGGACACGCTGCATCATTGTAGCTCCATAAAGACCACTATGTTGGACATGCTGCATCATTGTAGCTCCATAAAGACCACTATGGTGGACACGCTGCATCATTGTAGCTCCATAAAGACCACTATGGTGGACACGCTGCATCATTGTAGCTCCATAAAGACCACTATGGTGGACACGCTGCATCATTGTAGCTCCATAAAGACCACTATGTTGGACATGCTGCATCATTGTAGCTCCATAAAGACCACTATGGTGGACACGCTGCATCATTGTAGCTCCATAAAGACCACTATGGTGGACACGCTGCATCACTGTAGCTCCATAAAGACCACTATGGTGGACACGCTGCATCACTGTAGCTCCATAAAGACCACTATGGTGGACATGCTGCATCATTGTAGCTCCATAAAGACCACTATGGTGGACATGCTGCATCACTGTAGCTCCATAAAGACCACTATGTTGGACATGCTGCATCACTGTAGCTCCATAAAGACCACTATGGTGGACATGCTGCATCACTGGCCATCCACTTGTCATGACTATGTACTGGATGTTTGTTCAGTAGTTTTCTTCCAATAAAAGAGATTGTTGATTGACCCTGCTATTTCCTCTCCTCTCCCCAGGGTAATTCAGGTACTCCTGGGTTGGTAGGTGCTCCAGGAGCCCATGGTGAACCTGGCGACATCTACCTGGCTCCAGGGCTGAAGGGGGACAAAGGTCTGCCTGGTTTCGTTGGCACACGAGGTCTACCTGGTGTAGATGGACTGCCAGGGAAAGAAGGACTAGCAGGCCTGCCTGGATCCAAAGGAGAACCTGTATGTGTGTGTGTGTGTGTGTGTGTGTGTGTGTGTGTGTGTGTGTGTGTGTGTGTGTGTGTGTGTGTGTGTGTGCATGTGTGCATGTGTGCATGTTAGCGAGCACTAGAAGGCTTCTAAAACATGTGTTCAGACAGTACTACAGTCAGTCAGTCATCCATCTCTGTCTCTGATCTCTTCTTGCAGGCCAGAGAGGGCATCAAGGGGGACCGTGGTCTCGATGGGGACCCTGGTTTCTCTGGACCCCCAGGAGAGAGGGGTCCTCCTGGGGTACCAGGGTTTGGCCGGCCGGGGGAGCCTGGAGAGAAGGGTACATCTGGTCAACAAGGCCGACTTGGAATCCCTGGACAACCAGGTGGGTACAGGCTACAGCTACAAACACACTCAAAAGAACACACACTTGTTAGGTAAAAGGAGCCTAAATGATGATGTGCATATGCTCTCTCTGCCTCTCAGGAGTGAAAGGTGAACCAGGTAAAGATGTGAGCTCACCTGGACCCCAGGGCTCCCCCGGACCTCGAGGACAATCTGGCATCCCTGGACTACAAGGTGAGGGTCATCTTATTGGTATTGATCTGACATCCCTGGACTACAAGGAGCTTATTATTATTGATCTGACATCCCTGGACTAGAAGGAGTTTATTATTATTGATCTGACATACCTGGACTACAAGGTGTGGGTCAGCTTATTGGTATTGTTCTGACATACCTGGACTACAAGGTGAGGGTCAGCTTATCGGTATTGATCTGGTTTATGGTAGGCTATGGTCCTGCTTGGTCCTGCATAGTGCATCGTGAACATCTTCTCCGTCCTGACCCCAGGTGACAGAGGACTTCAGGGAGACCCTGGAATGCCAGGATTCCCCGGACAGAAAGGTGACTCAGGTGTCCCCGGCATTGGATTCCCAGGAATACCCGGGCCTAAAGGATACTCTGGAGCTCCAGGAGCCCCTGGGTTGCCAGGAGAGCCTGGGAGATCTGGACAGGATGGTTTCTCTGGAAAACCAGGCACACCTGGTCCAAAGGTGTGTGTTCCTATGTCTGTGTCTTTGCTTCACTTTCTATTGTTTCAAACTCCATCAATCAAACAATCAACCAATCTTCTTCTGCCCTCTCTAGGGTGAGCCAGGTCGGGGTCTACCTGGTCCTAAAGGTTCTCAGGGCCCTCCTGGAGAGACAGGTTTTCATGGAGATAAAGGCAACGTTGGTCCAACTGGTATTCCTGGACAAGAGGGACACACAGGACCACCTGGAGCTCAGGGAATTCAAGGTGACCCTGGCCCCCCTGGTCAGCATGGTGGCACTGGACCCCCTGGACCCCCTGGATCAGGGGAACCTGGGGCCCCTGGACCAGTAGGACCCCCTGGAGAGCCAGGCCCCTTTGGTCATGAAGGTGTGAAAGGAGATAAGGGCTTCCCTGGCTCTCCTGGTCTGGACATGCCCGGCCCCCAGGGAGAGAAGGGAGACTCAGGATTCCCTGGACTGTCTGGATCAAAAGGGTTGCCAGGAAGACCTGGCCCGGCTGGCAGAGACGGATTCCCCGGAGACCCAGGTGAGACAGATCTCAGAACAGTGTAGGAGGTCTGATGTAACTGGAAAGAAATTAACACTCATTGACTGGACTGGTCTGGGTTCATTTTCGTTGAATTTAAGGAGAATTTGGTGACAACCTTTGTAATGTATAATCATCAATATTTTCATATTCTATTTATTTGTTGATGTGTGTGTGTTCCCCAGGCCTCAAGGGAGAGATGGGAGTCATGGGAACGCCTGGAACACCAGGATATCAGGGTTCTGCTGGGAGCCCTGGAACTCCTGGACAGAGAGGTGGGTAGAGTAGAACTGCTGCCTCTGTACTACCAGACTACCCATCAGTGTGTTTTGCACCACTATACTATAGCATCTCATCTCTTCTCTCTCTCAGGCAACCCGGGTGTCTCTGGGCCTAGGGGGGAGTTTGGTGAGCCTGGACCCAAAGGAGAGAGGGGAGAGCAGGGTCTGCAGGGTCCTCCTGGCAACATGAGTGAGCTGAACATGGGGTCCATGAAGGGACAGAAAGGAGACAGCGGAGACCCAGGTATACAAAATGAACATGCCCCATACAACAGCACTGTATCCTATATCCTACTGCACTATATCCTACATCCTACTGCACTGTATCCTACATCGTACTGCACTATAGCCTACATCCTACTGCACTATATCCTACATCCTACTGCATTGTATCCTACATCGTACTGCACTGTAGCCTACATCCTACTGCACTGTATCCTACAGCCTACTGCACTGTATCCTACATCCTACTGCACTGTATCCTACATCCTACTGCACTATATCCTACATCCTACTGCACTGGATCCTACAGCCTACTGCACTGTATCCTACATCCTACTGCACTATATCATACATCGTACTGCACTGTATCCTACATCCTACTGCACTGTATCCTACATCCTACTGCACTGTATGCTACATCCTACTGCACTGTAGCCTACATCGTACTGCACTGTATCCTACATCGTACGGCACTGTAGCCTACATCCTACTGCACTGTATCCTACATCCTACTGCACTATATCCTACATCCTACTGCACAGTATCCTACATCCTACTGCACAGTATCCTACATTATACTGCACTGTATGTCTGTCAGGTGGTCTGTTTTAAACAGGAACTGGGAATTGTTTAGGTACGCTAAATCCCACTTTTTCCCATTAGGTGACCCTGGACACACCGGAGAGAAGGGTTATCCTGGACAGGCCGGAGTACCTGGTATGCCAGGAAAGGATGGAGAGCCCGGTACACCTGGTCAACCAGGTTAGTCACCTATGTAGGCTTCGCCATACCCCTCTGTTTATTGTAAATGCCCCACACATAGGCAGGATTTAATAGGATCTCAATGGTTACAAACCTGTATACTACCTGGTATGAAATGTTGTACTGTCTTGCACAATGTATAATATGCTAGTGGATAGTATTTGGGACACAGTCAATGTGATGATTAAATGACACCCTCTCTGAAACGTTATGATTCTTGTTTCTCAGGTGAGAAAGGAGACACAGGTGTTCCTGGTGAGCCCGGCAGTACTGGCTATCCTGGAAACAAAGGAAGCATTGGAGAAATGGGATATCCAGGTAAGAAAACAACACACAATCCACTCACTGAGAGGAATCATCCTTTATATCGAACATCCGCTGTGGTGTGGATGGTTAGACTGGTTCTAACCGGATTGTCATGTATGGTTCTATAGGTTCTGTGGGTCCGAAGGGTGCTAAAGGCATTGTGGGCACAACGGGTCACCCAGGGTTCCTGGGTACAGAGGGGGTGAAAGGAGACAAGGGAACAGTCGGTTTGCCAGGTGTCGGAGTGCCAGGACCTCCTGGAGAGAAGGTGATTCAAAACCCCTTTTAGTCTCTCTGAGAGCTGGCTCCATGAAGGTCTCACACAACCAAGGTTTGTTGTCTGTGTCTTCATGGATGGTGCTAGCTAGCTTCGGTGTATGCTTTTTTTCATTGCAATTGTGCCACTAACTGTCTCTCTTTTTCAATCAATACACTGTATCTACCATTTTCCTCACATTTTCCCACTCTCTTTCTCTCCCTCCATCCCTCTCTTTTTTTTTCTCTCTCAGGGTCAGTTGGGTCTAACTGGTTTCCCTGGTAACGCAGGAGAGAAGGGTCAGAAGGGAGGAATGGGAGTCCCCGGGATGCCAGGAACACCAGGAACAAAGGGAGACACTGGTTACATTGGTCACCCAGGTGAGGTTCCTGTCTCCATGATGACAACTGCCCCTCCTTTGACCTGACTGATTGATTAAATTTGGAGTTTAAAAAAGACAAGACACGATTAGAATATATGTTGGCCAAGGGAATAACACTTGAGCGTATTATTTCCTATATCAACCAGGTTTTCTCGATCATCTCACAAACCCAGAACATTACTTTTTGCTTGACAACCTCTAGTCTAACCGAAGGTGCGTGCTGTGTTGTGCAGGTCAGCCGGGTCGGCCAGGAGAGAAAGGTGTCGGTGGGCTGCCCGGGTCAACAGGAGAGCCAGGTCAAACAGGTCGACCAGGTAAGGAACACATGGAGCACAGTAACAATGCCCCAGGTACCATTGGTTCCTGTTAGTGCAGTATGACAGCTAGTCATGAAGCTTGGACTAATTTACCATGCTGTAGCTACTGCACCACAGCGGGTCGAGACACACACTCAGGTAACCTATTGTTTCCCAGGTGAGCCTGGTCTGCAGGGTCCCCCAGGTCCGACTGGAGAGAAAGGAGAGTCAGGAGTGGACGGCATTCCTGGATCATCAGGAGACAGAGGAGACCAAGGTGAGTGACCTCTCCTGACCTTTAGGATACAGTCAGGAATGTTCAGCCTATGAAACCACATGTAAAGCACGTACTTTATGATCTGTGTTATATTTCTATTCACCCAACTCTTGACTATGTCTCCAAATCAACTCATGCACTGTGCATCTAAACAGCTAACAAACAGCAGAGGCAGACTTTAAGAGTTCAGCAGGTGACCTTTTTATGTCAATGGCCTGGAGTTTGATCAATGGCCTGGAGTGTTTGTCTCTGTGTCCCTCCTATAGGTTTTCCTGGCAGAGGCTTCCCAGGAACGCCGGGGTCGTCTGGGTTTAAAGGTGATAAGGGTAGTCCAGGTTTCCCAGGATCCCCAGGTATCCCGGGTATCCCAGGGACCAGGGGAGAGAAGGGTACGGCAGGCTTCCAGGGCTCCCTGGGCCAGCCAGGAGAACAGGGCCACCCAGGACCCTCCATGGAGGGGCCCAAAGGAGACCAAGGAGTGCCAGGAAAGCCTGGAGAACCAGGTACTGTATACTGCACACCTGACCTGCTTGATTGTACATTTTGATACATATCATCCTCCTCTTCTCATGCCCTTCTACCCCTCTCTCTCTCCATCCTCCTCTTCTCATCCCCCTCTACCCCTCTCTCTCCATCCTCCTCTTCTCATCCCCCTCTACCCCTCTCTCTCTCCATCCTCCTCTTCTCATCCCCCTCTAACCCCTCTCTCTCTCCATCCCCCTCTACCCCTCTCTCTCTCCGTCCTCCTCTTCTCATGCCCTTCTACCCCTCTCTCTCTCCATCCTCCTCTTCTCATCCCCCTCTACCCCTCTCTCTCTCCATCCTCCTCTTCTCATCCCCCTCTACCCCTCTCTCTCTCCATCCTCCTCTTCTCATCCCCCTCTAACCCCTCTCTCTCTCCATCCCCCTCTACCCCTCTCTCTCTCCGTCCTCCTCTTCTCATCCCCCTCTACCCCTCTCTCTCTCCATCCTCCTCTTCTCATCCCCCTCTAACCCCTCTCTCTCTCCATCCTCCTCTTCTCATCCCCCTCTACCCCTCTACCCCTCTCTCCATCCTCCTCTTCTCATCCACCTCTACCCTCTCTCCCTCCATCCTCCTCTTCTCATCCCCCTCTACCCCTCTCTCTCTCCATCCTCCACTTCCTATCCCCTCTACCACTCTCTCTCTCCATCCTCCTCTTCTCATCCCCCTCTACCCTCTCTCCCTCCATCCTCCTCTTCTCATCCCCCTCTACCCCTCTACCCCTCTCTCTTCATGCTCCTCTTCTCATCCCCCTCTACCCCCTCTCCCTCCATCCTCCTCTTCTCATCCCCCTCTACCCCTCTCTCTCCATGCTCCTCTTCTCATCCCCCTCTACCCCTCTCTCTCCATCCTCCTCTTCTCATCCCCCTTTACCCTCTCTCCTCCCTCATCCTCCTCTTCTCATCCCCCTCTACCCCTCTCTCCCTCCATCTTCCTCTTCTCATCCCCTCCATCCCTCTCTCCCTCCATCCTCTTCTCGTCACCCCTCTACCCCTCTCTCTCTCCATCCCCCTCTACCCCTCTCTCTCTCCATCCTCCTCTTCTCATCCCCCTCTACCCCTCTCTCTCTCCATCCTCCTCTTCTCATCCCCCTCTAACCCCTCTCTCTCTCCATCCTCCTCTTCTCATCCCCCTCTACCCTCTCTCCCTCCATCCTCCTCTTCTCATCCCCCTCTACCCCTCTACCCCTCTCTCCATCCTCCTCTTCTCATCCACCTCTACCCTCTCTCCCTCCATCCTCCTCTTCTCATCCCCCTCTACCCCTCTCTCTCTCCATCCTCCACTTCTCATCCCCTCTACCCCTCTCTCTCTCCATCCTCCTCTTCTCATCCCCCTCTACACCCCTCTCCCTCCGTCCTCCTCTTCTCATCCCCCTCTACCCCTCTCTCTCTCCATCCTCCTCTTCTCATCCCCCTCTAACCCCTCTCTCTCTCCATCCTCCTCTTCTCATCCCCCTCTACCCCTCTACCCCTCTCTCCATCCTCCTCTTCTCATCCACCTCTACCCTCTCTCCCTCCATCCTCCTCTTCTCATCCCCCTCTACCCCTCTCTCTCTCCATCCTCCACTTCCTATCCCCTCTACCACTCTCTCTCTCCATCCTCCTCTTCTCATCCCCCTCTACCCTCTCTCCCTCCATCCTCCTCTTCTCATCCCCCTCTACCCCTCTACCCCTCTCTCTTCATGCTCCTCTTCTCATCCCCCTCTACCCCCCTCTCCCTCCATCCTCCTCTTCTCATCCCCCTCTACCCCTCTCTCTCCATGCTCCTCTTCTCATCCCCCTCTACCCCTCTCTCTCCATCCTCCTCTTCTCATCCCCCTTTACCCTCTCTCCCTCCCTCATCCTCCTCTTCTCATCCCCCTCTACCCCTCTCTCCCTCCATCTTCCTCTTCTCATCCCCTCCATCCCTCTCTCCCTCCATCCTCTTCTCGTCACCCCTCTACCCCTCTCTCTCTCCATCCCCCTCTACCCCTCTCTCTCTCCATCCTCCTCTTCTCATCCCCCTCTACCCCTCTCTCTCTCCATCCTCCTCTTCTCATCCCCCTCTAACCCCTCTCTCTCTCCATCCTCCTCTTCTCATCCCCCTCTACCCTCTCTCCCTCCATCCTCCTCTTCTCATCCCCCTCTACCCCTCTACCCCTCTCTCCATCCTCCTCTTCTCATCCACCTCTACCCTCTCTCCCTCCATCCTCCTCTTCTCATCCCCCTCTACCCCTCTCTCTCTCCATCCTCCACTTCTCATCCCCTCTACCCCTCTCTCTCTCCATCCTCCTCTTCTCATCCCCCTCTACACCCCTCTCCCTCCATCCTCCTCTTCTCATCCCCCTCTACCCCTCTCTCTCCATGCTCCTCTTCTCATCCCCTCTACCCCTCTCTCTCCATCCTCCTCTTCTCATCCCCCTTTACCCTCTCTCCCTCCATCCTCCTCTTCTCATCCCCCTCTACCCCTTTCTCCCTCCCTCATCCTCCTCTTCTCATCCCCCTCTACCCCTCTCTCCCTCCATCTTCCTCTTCTCATCCCCTCCATCCCTCTCTCCCTCCATCCTCTTCTCGTCACCCCCCTCTACCCCTCTCTCTCTCCATCCTCCTCTCATCCCCTCCATCCCTCTCTCCCTCCATCCTCGTCTCATCCCCCTCTACCCCTCTCTCCCTCCATCCTCTTCTTCTCATCCCCCTCCATCCCTCTCTCCCTCCATCCTCTTCTCATCCCCCTCTACCCTCTCTCCCTCCATCCTCCTCTTCTCATCCCCCTCTACCCCCCTCTCTCTCCATCCTCCTCTCATCCCCTCCATCCCTCTCTCTCTCCCTCCATCCTCTTCTCGTCACCCCCTGCATTCCTCTCTCCCTCCATCCTCCTCTTCTCACCCCTCCATTCCTCTCTCCCTCCATCATCCTCTTCTCACCCCCTCCATTCCTCTCTCCCTCCATCATCCTCTTCTCACCCCCTCCATTCCTCTCTCCCTCCATCATCCACTTCTCACCCCCCCATTCCTCTCCACCTCCATCCTCCTCTTCTCACCCCCTCTACCCTCTCTCCCTCCATCATCCTCTTCTCGTCACCCCTCCATTCCTCTCTCCCTCCATCCTCCTCTTCTCATCCCCCTCTACCCCTCTCTCTCTCCATCCTCCTCTTCTCATCCCCTCCATTCCTCTCCCTCCCTCCATCATTCTCTTCTCATCCCCTCCATTCCTCTCCCTCCCTCCATCATCCTCTTCTCACCCCCTCTATTCCTCTCTCCCTCCATCCTCCTCTTCTCACTCCCTCCATTCCTCTCTCCCTCCATCCTCCTCTTCTCACCCCCTCCATTCCTCTCTCCCTCCATCCTCCTCTTCTCACCCCTCCATCTCTTTCTCTCTCCCTCCATCCTCTTCTCGTCACCCCTCCATTCCTCTCTCCCTCCATCCTCCTCTTCTCATCCCCTCCACCCCTCTCTCTCTCCCTCCATCCTCCTCTTCTCATCCCCTCCATCCATCCCTCTCTCCCTCCATCCTCCTTAACTCATCCTCCTCTATTCCTCTCCCTCCATCCTCCTCTTCTCATCCCTCTCCATTTCTCTCTTCCTGTACCCTCCTCTTCTTCTCCTCCTCTCTACAGGTACCAGTGGTGTTCCAGGTCCTGCTGGTGTTCCCGGCAGCGCGGGGGGGAAGGGAGACAAGGGAGATCAGGGTGGACAAGGAGTACAGGGCGAGCAGGGCTTAAAGGGAGAACGAGGATACTCTGGACTTCCTGTAGGTCACTTCCTGTTTCTCACTGACTGATCCATTTGTGATGTCATGACAGTCTAGTTGGTTTATCATGACACGTGACTAGTGTCCACCATCTGACTTGTGTGTGTATATATGCGTGTGTGTGTGTGTGTGTGTGTGTGTGTGTGTGTGTGTGTGTGTGTGTGTGTGTGTGTGTGTGTGTGTGTGTGTGTGTGTGTGTGTGTGTGTTACAGGGGCAATCTGGCCTTCCAGGTGTTGATGGACTGAAGGGAGAGATGGGACTGCAGGGTGTGCCTGGTTTCCCAGGTGAGTGGTACATATAATTTAGACAAGGTTTCCCAGGTGAGTGGTGTAGATCATTTAGACAAGGTTTCCCAGGTGAGTGGTGTAGATCATTTAGACAAGGTTTCCCAGGTGAGTGGTGTAGATCATTTAGGTTTGCAACTGCACAAGGGGACAAAGATCGTACTTTTTGGAGAAAAAAAGCCCTGACCTCAATCCTATAGAAAATAGAAAATTTGTGGGCAGAACTGAAAAAGCGTGTGCTAGCAAGGAGGCCTACAAACCTGACTCAGTTACACCAGCTCTGTCAGGAGGAATGGGCCAAAATTCACCCAACTTGTTGTGGAAGTCTACCCGAAACATTTGACCAAAGTTAAACAATTTAAAGTCAATGCTACCAAATACAAATTGAGTGTGTGTTAAGTTCTGGCCCACTGGGAATGTGATGAAAGAAATAATAGCTGAAATAAATCATTCTCCCTACTATTATTCTGACATTTCACATTCTTAAAATAAAGTGGGGATCCTAACTGACTAAAGACAGGGAATTTTTACTAGGTTTAAATGTCAGGAATTGTGAAAAGCTGAGTTGAAATGTATTTGGCTAAAGTGTATGTAAACTTCCGACTTCAACTGTAGATGTTCAGTTTATCAGGTCCCAGGCTCCCATGACTGTTATGATTATTTATATCCAAGTTAATTACAATGAGCTTTTTGCTTTAGCCCCAGCTGTACCTGATAGAGCAGTTCTAGTCTCGCGTACTGAAATAAGTCGTGTGCGTGTGAGGCTCATTGTGAGGGAGACTAGAGCAAACCCAGAAGTTCTGACTGAGTGCACATTTAAGTACCCCCAGGACAGTCCATTTACTTTGTGCTGTTATAATTAATGTTATGAAATCCTGTGATTTCATTGGGGCAGTTCCCCATAGCTGGCAAAACAATCCAAGCAATATTCACACGGCCTATGCTCCCCCGGAGCTGCTGCTGAACAGCTTGTTTTTAACAATATATTTTTGAACCAGAAAAATGTACACATTTCCTGCATGTTTATGAGCATTTAAAACATTATATATATTTATTTATTTAAAGTACCAGTCAATAGTTTGGACACACCTACTCATTCAAGGGTTTTTCTTTATTTAAAAAAAAAAAAAGATTTTCTACATTGTAGAATAATAGTGAAGACATCAAAACTATGAAATAGGGTTTTTCGTGGTAATTTCCTGTATTACTAAGTGAAAGGAGAGTTTACAAACCAGACACAAGTCAGTGTTATACTTTAAACTTAATATTTTAATAATATGAGCTTCACCATAACTCTCAGATCAATTCAGTGTCTATAAATGCATTCTGAGAGTGTCAACATAATGGCAACTGAGATCTTTTATAGCAAAGATCCACCCCCTAGTCGACATGACAAACCAGGAAAACTGCACAAAGGCCTTTTACTTGAGAGAGGAGTATCCCATAGCCAGATAGCATTAGCTATAGATTATCGTTCAGTTTGCTCTCTAAGACGAGGTTCTACTTCTCGTTCTTCGTACATCATATTACCAAAACATTACCTCATCCAATGGCATATATCAATTGTCAATTTTACATACTCCTATCTCAAATACCCCCCTCCTGGACAAACTCCCAGAGAGTAGTGAGCCTCTAGGTCATATACTATCTCAAGATAAGGGCAACATCAGAGGGGACATACAATGGTTCCAGACACTGCCGTACTCCTCCCCCCAATGGGAAAAGGAGGGAGTGACTGGAGTACAGACATAGTGGATCCCTTCACATGGTTTCACAGATATATTCATTATGAAGACAATGTTCAAACCTGACTTCTCCCTTTCTGATATGCTGCCTATTACCAGACATGTAAAAGACAAGCCTGACCTCTCCCCTCTCTGGGTCCCAAGTGACTTTCCCCACATAAACATATTATGATAGTAAATAAAACATCTTATTTATCAATGTTTTGTAACTAATTCTGATTCAGCTACGACAGGTTGGCCGCCACTTTATCAAACACATAAAACATGGAAACCACTTGTTTTATTCAATTCTAGCCATTACAACAGGGTTTCCCAAAGCCGGTCCTCAGGAGCCCAAAGGGTGCACATTTTGATCAAGCTTTGATAATTTGAATCAGCTGTGTAGTGTTAGGGCAAAACACAAAACGTGCACCCCCTGGGGTCCCGAGGACCGAGTTTTGGAAACGCTGCATTACAATGTCTTCCAATATCTTCCCCACCAGTCTCCTCTGATTCTTACAATGTGTGCATGTGACCGTTGGTCTATGTGGTTCAGATGGTTTCATCAAGTGGATAAATCCAAAAGTTCCTCTCTTCTTCAGGGACAAAGGGTGAATTGGGTGTGTTTGGATTGAAAGGAGAGCTGGGAGACAGAGGATTCCCAGGAACTAAAGGTGAGTGGAGAGACACAACATTAAACCAAACAGCCAGTAAACCAAATCACTGTGAGCTTCATAGCATCAAACACCTACTGTATAGTGGCCATTGAGTGCTGACATGTATATTCTGAATATATGCCATGCAGCAGACAGACACTTTTACCCACATATGAATAATAATAAGATTTGGTAATTATCTGAATCGCCTTTCCTTGTTTCAGGTAATGATGGCCCCCCTGGTCCTCCTGGCCTCCACACCTTCATCAAGGGAGAAAGCGGCTTCCCGGGTAGTCAGGGCCCTCAGGGGCCTGTGGGGCCCTCAGGTTTCCCTGGGCTGAAAGGACAGCAAGGTGAGAGTTCAAACCATCCTATCTACAATGAGCCGATATATTATGACCAAACATCAGCTCTGATCACCCCATAATATATGATCTCTTCTATCCATCTCTCTCTCTCTCTCGCTCTCTCTCTCTCTCTCTCCCTCTCTCTCTCTCTCTCTCTCTCTCTCTCCATCTCTCTCCTCTCTCGCTCTCTGTCTCCCAGGTATGACAGGTATTCAGGGTATTAAAGGTGACGAGGGAAACCCTGGGATTAACGGTCTCCCCGGAGCCAAGGGAGAACCAGGCCTGCTTGGTCCCTCAGGTGAGAGTCACATCCCCTTTGTCCAGTTTATAGCCACACTGAAAAGGATACTACAATGTATGTAGGATAAAATACTTTATGATGTACTAGTGTTATCCGGACGTGTGATTCTCAGACTGGGAGCTAATGTTCCATTTGACCCTGACCTTCATCTTTGACCTTTGACCCTTGTCCCTATAGGACCGAGAGGGTATCCCGGACCCCCTGGACCTGATGGTGTTCCGGGTCAGGTAGGTCCTCCCGGCCCCTCCTCCATGGAGCATGGTTTCCTGGTAACCAGGCACAGCCAATCGGTGGAGGTTCCACAGTGTCCAGAGGGAACATCGCTGATCTATGATGGATACTCCCTACTCTACATCCAGGGCAATGAGCGTTCCCACGGACAGGACCTGGGTAAGAGAGAGAGAGCTAGGCAGAGAGATAGATGTTGTATCTATCTTGTGTTTCAATCAATCAATCAAATGTGTTTATGAAGCCCTTCTTACGTCAACTGATATCTCAAAGTGCTGTACAGAAACCCAGCCTAAAACCACAAACAGCAAGCAATGCAGGTGTAGAATGACAGTGGCTAGGAAAAGCTCCCTAGAAAGGCCAGAACCTAGAAAGAAACCGAGAGAGGAACCAGGCTATGAGGGGTGGCCAGTCCTCTTCCGGCTGTGCCGGGTAGAGATTATAACAGAACATGGCCAAGATGTTCAAATGTTCATAAATGACCAGCAGGGTCAAAAAATAATAATCACAGTGGTTGTAGAGGGTGCAACAAGTTAACACCTCAGGAGTAAATGTCAGTTGGCTTTTCATAGCCGATCATTCAGAGTATCTCTACCGCTCCTGCTGTCACTAGAGAGTTGAAAACAGCAGGTCTGGGACAGGTAGCACGTCTGGTGAACAGGTCAGTGTTCCGTAGCCGCAGGCAGAACAGTTGAAACTGGAGCAACAGCATGAACAGGTGGACCGGGGACAGCAAGGAGTCATCAGGCCAGATAGTCCTGAGGCATGGTCCTAGGGCTTAGGTCCTCCGAGAGAGAGAAAAATAAAGTAAAAAGAGAGAAAGAAAGAAGGACAGAGAGAAAGAAAGAGAAGAGAGAGAATTAGAGAGAGCATACATACTGGACACCCAGATTAGACAGGAAAAATACTCCAGGTATTTATACCCTAGCCCCCCGACACAAACTATTGCAGCATAAATACTGGAGGCTGAGACAGGAGGGGTCGGGAGACACTGTGGCCCCGTCAGGCAGGATTTAACCCCACCCACTTTGCCAAAGCACAGCCCCCACACCACTAGAGGGATATCTTCAACCACCAACTTACCATCTTGAGACAAGGCAGAGTATAGCACACGGAGATCTCCTCCACGGCACAAACCCAAGGGGGGGCGCCAACCCGGACAGGAAGATCACGTCAGTGACTCAACCCACTCAAGTGACGCACCCCGCCTAGGGACGGCATGGAAGAGAAACCAGTAAGCCAGTGACTCAGCCCCTGTAATAAGGTTTGAGGTAGAGAATCCCAGTGGAGAGAGGGGAACCGGACTGGCAGAGACAGCAAAGGCGGTTCGTTGCTCCAGTGTCTTTCCGTTCACCTTCACACTCCTGGGCCAGACTACACTCAATCATAGGACCTACTGAAGAGATGAGTCTTCAATAAAGACTTAAAGGTCGAGACCGAGTCTGCGTCTCTCACATCGATAGGCAGACCATTCCATAAAAATTGAGCTCTATAGGAGAAAGCCTGCCTCCAGCTGTTTGCTTAGAAATTCTAGGGACAGTAAGGAGGCCTGCATCTTGTGACCGTAGCGTATGTGTAGGTATGAACGGCAGGACCAAATCAGAGAGATAGGTAGGAGGAAGCCCATGTAATGCTTTGTAGGTTAGCAGTAAAACCTTTAAATCAGCCATTGCCTTAACAGGAAGCCAGTATAGAGGCTAGCACTGGAGTAATATGATCACATTTTTTGGTTCTAGTCAGGATTCTAGCAGCCGTGTTTAGCACCAACTGAAGTTTATTTAGTGCTTTATCCGGGCAGCCGGAAAGTAGAGCATTGCAGTAGTCTAACCTAGAAGTGACAAAAGCATGGATTTTTTTTCTGCATCATTTTTGGACAGAAAGTTTCTGATTTTTGCAATGTTACGTAGATGGAAAAAAGCTGTCATTGAAACAGTCTTGATATGTTCGTCAAAAGAGAGATCAGATCAGCATCACACATAACTACTTGTGTGTATCTCTGTCTGTGTGTAGGTACGGCTGGTAGCTGTCTGAGGAAGTTCAGTCCCATGCCCTTCCTCTTCTGTAACATCAACAACGTCTGTTACTTTGCCTCCCGTAACGACTACTCCTATTGGCTTACCTCCCCTGAGCCCATGCCAATGAACATGGACCCTATCACCGGCCAGGGCATCAGGCCCTTCATCAGCAGGTAGCTGTGTGAGTGTGTGTGTGTGGGGGGGGGGGTCCACTTCAATCAGTGTAGATGAAGGGGAGGAGATGGGTTAAAGAAGGACTTTTAAGCCTTGAGACAATTGAGACATGGATTGTGTATGTGTGCCATTCAGAGGTTGAATGAGCGCAAGACAAAAGATGTAAGTACCTTTGAATGGGGTATGTTAGTAGGTGCCAGGCGCACCGGTTTATGTCAAGAACTGCAACTCTGCTGGGATTTTCACACTCAACAGATTCCCGTGTGTATGAGCAATGGTCCACCACCCAAACAACATGATTAATGCAACCCTGGGAAGCATTGGAGTCAACATGGGCCAGCATCCCTGTAGAATGCTTTCAAACCCTTGCCCCTGATGATTTGAGGCTGTTCTGAGGACAAAGGGGGTGCAAATCAATATTAGGAAGGTGTTTCTTATGTTTTGTACACTCAGTGTATGTTTCTGCTCTCACCTAGGATATATGTGTGTGGATATGTTTGTAGGTGTATGTTTGTGTTGTGTGCATCCATGTAAGTGTGCGTGCATGGATAGCATGTGTATTGACCTCTACCTATGCCAATAGGTGTTCTGTGTGTGAGGCTCCTGCCATGGTGATAGCAGTACACAGTCAGAATATCATGATCCCATCATGCCCCAATGGCTGGGACTCACTCTGGATTGGCTACTCCTTCGTCATGGTGAGAGAGACTAAACAAAATATTACAACGCCATGCTTGCTGTATCAGCACTTACCTTCTGTATCAGTACTTATCTTCTGTATCAGTACTTACCTTCTGTATCGGTACTTACCTTCTGTATCAGTACTTACCTTCTGTATCAGCACTTACCTTCTGTATCAGTACTTACCTTCTGTATCAGTACTTACCTTCTGTATCAGCACTTACCTTCTGTATCAGCACTTACCTTCTGTATCAGCACTTACCTTCTGTATCAGCACTTACCTTCTGTATCAGTACTTACCTTCTGTATCAGCACCTACCTTCTGTATCAGCACTTACCTTCTGTATCAGCACTTACCTTCTGTATCAGCACTTACCTTCTGTATCAGCACTTACCTTCTGTATCAGTACTTACCTTCGGTATCAGCACCTACCTTATGTACCAGTACTTACCTTCTGTATCAGCACTTATCTTCTGTATCAGCACCTACCTTCTGTATCAGTACCTACCTTCTGTATCAGTACTTACCTTCTGTATCAGCAGTTCCCTTCTGTATCAGCAGTTACCTTCTGTATCAGCACTTACCTTCTGTATCAGTACTTACCTTCTGTATCAGCACTTACCTTCTGTATCAGCACTTACCTTCTGTATCAGCACTTACCTTCTTTATCAGTAGCAGTACTCTCTCTGTCTCTTTTCTGTCTCTCTCTCTGTCCTTCTCTCTGTGTAGCATACCAGTGCAGGTGCTGAGGGCTCTGGCCAGGCCCTGGCATCTCCTGGCTCCTGCCTAGAAGAGTTCCGGAGCGCTCCCTTCATCGAGTGTCACGGGCGGGGAACCTGCAACTACTACGCCAACTCCTACAGCTTCTGGCTGGCCGCCATCGAGGACAATGAGATGTTTACGTAAGCCAAGAACAACTCTCTTTCTCTCTCTCTCCGTCTATCTTTTCCTTTCTGGCTACCAGAACTCTGACATGGTCTTGATTGATTGATGTCGTCTCACATCTCGTTCCAGGAAACCCATACCCACCACGCTAAAGGCAGGAAGTCTCCGGACTCACATTAGCCGTTGCCAGGTGTGCATGAAGAGGACATAGGCCTCGCCGCTGACCTCTGTGTGACCCTTAACCCGTGACCGCACCAATCTTTCCGCGGTGTGGCTTGACTTCTTGTTATTGATCAAAGGATGGTGCTATTTCACTGTGTGTGAGGGAGGAGAAGGACAGAGACACACAGACAACAAAATACCCAGAGATTGCCGAAAGAGCAGATCACACACACACACACACCGGAGACCAAGCCATAACACCAACCGGCCCTTCGCTCCATCATGCAGAACTCTTTACTAACATTATCACAACGTTTCTCTAATGAATGGCGCCCAGTTTACGACTGCACTGAGTACACCCCCCCTCCCCATTTGTAAACTGGCGTCCATTTTGAAAGGGGGTGTTTGTGCAAGTCAGGTGCTATTGAATCTTATCTATTTGCCTTATTATTTTCACTCAATGCCACTGACTTTCAGCTCTGAGTTACAGTTATAGATATTGTTATTGTTCTTCACGTCTTTTATCTTTTTACTCTTTAAGTAACACAGTACTAATTTAAGAATGGGAGTTACCACTGGCTACAGATGCTTGTCACAGTGAGAGATCACCATAGGTTAAGTGTTGCTAGCACACAGGCATAGGGATGGTTATGTTGTAAATATATTGCTTTTCTTTTTCCTACTTAACATAAAAGCCACCATAATCTCTATTTCAATTTGTATTTTATTTATGAAATTTATGAGAATATGTAGAGTGGATTTGAGTTGCCAAATAACCATAAACAATGTGAGATATGAAAGTACAGTATGTTATTCTGGTCCAGCCGGACCCAGGCACTTAAAGTTACAATACTGCGTTTAGCATTACATGTTACATTTAGCATTATATGTTACATTTAGCATTACATGTTACATTTAGCATTACATGTTACATTTAGCATTACATGTTACATTTAGCATTACATGTTACATTTAGCATTATATGTTAAATTTAGCATTACATGTTACATTTAGCATTACATGTTACATTTAGCATTACATGTTACATTTAACATTACATGTTACATTTAGCATTATATGTTAAATTTAGCAGTACATGTTACATTTAGCATTATATGTTAAATTTAGCAGTACATGTTACATTTAGCATTACATGCTACAGTTAGCATTACATGTTACATTTAGCATTACATGCTACAGTTAGCAGTACATGTTACATTAAGCATACATCAGTCCTGCCGCTATAGGCCAAGACCTCCAGTGCCTTGTGGTTCACTATGAAAAACAGAACAGTGAAATAAAGCTGTGGCAACATCACTGAAAGTGTGTATGTACAGTGCATTCGGAAAGTATTCAGACCCCTTGAGGTTTTACATATTTTGTTACCTTCCAGCCTTATTCTAAAATGGATAACAAAACAAATCCTCATTGATCTACACAAAATAACCCATAATGACAAGTGAAAACAGGTTTCTCAACATTTTTGCAAATGTATTAAAAATAAAAAATGGAAAACCCTTATTTACATAAGTATTGTGTCAAGGCACAGATCTGGGGAAGGGTACCAAAAAGTGTCTGCAGCATTGAAGGTCCCCAAGAACACAGTGGCCTCCATCATTCTTAAATGGAAGAAATTTGGAACCACCAAGACTCTTCCTAGAGCTGGCTGCCAGGCCAAACTGAGAAATCGGGGGAGAAGGGTCTTGGTCAGGGAGGTGACCAAGAACCCGATGGTCACTCTGACATGGCTCTAGAATTCTTCTGTGGAGATGGGAGAACCTTTCAGAAGGACAACCATCTCTGCAGCACTCCAACAATCAGGCCTTTATGGTAGAGTGGCCAGACGGAAGCCACTCCTCAGTAAAAGACACATGAAAGCCAGCTTGGAGTTTGCCAAAAGGCACCTAAAGACTCTCAGACTGGGGCGAAGGTTCACCTTCCAACAGGACATCGACCCTAAGCACACAGCCAAGACAACGCAAGAGTTGCTTCGGGACAAGTCTCTGAATTTCCTTGAGTGGCCCAGCCAGAGCCCGGACTTGAACCCGATCTAACATCTCTGGAGAGAGCTGAAAATAGCTGTGAAGCAACGCTCCCCATCCAACCTTACAGAGCTTGAGAGGATCTGCAGAGAAGAATGGGAGAAACTCCCCAAATACAGGTGTGCCAAGCTTGTAGTGTCATACCCAAGCAGATTGTTGTAGAGGTTGTAATTACTGCCAAAAGTGCCTCAACAATGTACTGAGTAAAGGGTCTGAATACTTATGTAAATGAGATATTTCTGTTTTTTATTTTTAATAAATTAGCAACAATTTCTAAAAAACTGTTTTTGCTTTGTCATTATGGGGTATTGTGTGTAGATTGATAAGGGAAAAAACGATTTAATGCATTTTATAATAAGTCTGTAACCTAACAAAATGTGGATACTTTCAGAATGCACTGTATGTGTATGTCACACACACACACACACACACACACACACACACACACACACACACACTTAGTACGGGGGGGGGGGGGGGTAAGCTTGCCATGTCTATGCAGAGTGTTTGTGTGTTTTATCACAAGCCGAAGGAGTTTCCACACACGCTCACACACACTTGCTCTTGTTGACGGAGAAACTTCATGGCTTGTAGTTTGTGTGCAGAAGAATCCTTAAAAAGAGGAAGAGAGTCGTCAAACACTTATCTGTTCACTCAGCCACTCAATCTACTTAGTGTGCAGCAATAGTTCTGTGTATGTTTCTGAATAAGTCTTTCACATTATTTTGCATGTTGAAGATTATTAATCATATGCTAGAACCCAAAGAAAAGCACATGTATATTCTTATTATTACACTGATATACTTGACCATGCCAACTAAATAGCATTACTCTTCCTGTACATACAGAACATAGAGGGGAAGGGGATACCTAGTCAGTTGCACAACTGAATGCATTCAACCAAAATGTGTCTTCCTCATTTGACCCAACCCCTCTGAATCAGAGTGGTGCGGGCTGACTTCATCAACATCATTGGCACCCAGGGAGCAGTTGTTAGGGGTTAAGTGCCTTGCTCAAGGGCAGAACAGTAGATGTTTCCACCTTGCCAGCTCGAGATTTGAACCAGTGACCTTTCAGTTACTGGTCTAACACTCTTAATCACTAGACTTCTTGTTGCCCCCTAGATAGGCCTAATGCAAAAGTCTTCCTGTGACAATTAGCTAGATAGATTTAGATATACTAGATTTGCCATTTTTGTCAAAGACAGAGAGGGATGCATGTATGACTATGCATTTCAAGATTCCTGTGTGTTTTAAATCTACAGTACTTTCAAACACCTTTTTAAGAATTTATATTGCCAACTGGCAGGTGTCCCAAATCTAGAACATGAACCCTTCCCTGCTGCTCCCCTCTTTCTTCTGATGTTGAACTCTTGAACTCTAGAACCAGCCCTGAATCAGTCAAGTATCAAATTAATTAGATGGAAGAAATTAAGCTACCAGACCTTACAAGCTACTTGTAACCAACAATCTTTCATATAATTAGTTTTGACCCAATCATAGCCTTTTGAAAGTAGAAGGCTCTCATTGGCTAACATGACTCATCCTGCCCTTTGGTCTTGGTCAATGAGGGTCAGATTCAGAGATTTATTTCCATATCACCTATACATGATTGCATCCTCTTCTCATATTATGTCATTACTCAACCATATTTGATTTTGTTTTGTTATTATTCTTCCCAAATGCTCATTCATAAATACCGTATAAGCAGGACTCATTGAGGAGTAAGACAAGAGTCCTCGGGTTGTAGTCCCTAATTTATGATGAGTAAACAGACCAAAACTATTCCTCTCACCTCCCAGTCCCCAAACTGTGTAACTCATTCAATAAAATAATTTCTATGAAATATCATGCATTTTCGTAACTGTGTCCTAGATATATGATATGATATCATATTGGTGGCAGCGTTGGGATACAGGCTACAGTTGGTCTGGGTACCAGTCTGCTTAGCTAACATTCCACTCTGTATTCCGTGTCCTATGCCAAAGTTTAGCAGAAAGTTTAGCTAAACAGACTTCTATGGGCACGGGTAAGCCTCGGGCAAGGAGCGAACAACCACTGTAGACACAGATCTCAGTTATTTAACGTTAGTTATTACAGACAGATCTGGCATTTCTCCATCTGGAAAATACTACTTAAAACACAACTGCAATTATTTTATTTTATATTTGTCCAAGATAGCTAGCTGCAAAGCTAGCAAGCTAGTTAATTTAAGATGTCTCTAGATCCAGTTCGCCAGCAGAGCAGCACTCGCCAAAAAGACAGGTATGTCACGTTTGCTTTTCGAACTTTCTAATCACCTCTAACGTTGTTTGGTATGCAATCGCACTAGCTACATATATTTAGCTGAAAATACTTGATGAAATGGATTGTTTCTTTGTAGCTAGCTATCTAGCTTGGTTGTAGGCTGTAGGTTACAGTAGGCAAGTACAGTAACATTGCAGTAGCTAGCTAACGTTACACCTTTACTGAATGACAACAATATAGCCTGAACACTTGCTAGTTGGGCTTAGAAATTGACAAATGAACATATGGAGCGATCACACATACATGCAGGTGTGGTGGTGTCACTTAATTTTTTAGCTATATACCAGCTTTATGTAGTGAAAATACTCCAGCCTTTGGTGCTCCGGAGTGGCGCAGTGGTCTAACACCGAACCCAAACCGGCTGCGCGCGTGCGCCATCGTGCGCTATCGTGCATACATGTAATTTGTCCACCCACACCAAACGCAATCACGACATGCAGGTTAAAATATTAAAACAAACTCTCAACCAATTAGCTTAATTTGGGTACAGGTTGAAAAGCATTAAACATGTATGGAAATTTAGCTAGTTAGCTTGCACTTGCTAGCTAATTTGTCCTATTTAGCTAGCTTGCTGTTGCTAGCTCATTTGTCCTGGGATATAAACATTGAGTTGTTATTTTCCCTGAAATGCACAAGGTCCTCTACTCCGACAATTAAACCACACATAAAACGGTCAGCCGAATCGTTTCTAGTCATCTCTCCTCCTTCCAGGCTTTTTCATATTTGAACTTATATGGTGATTGGCATCTAAAATTTCATAGTATTACTACACCGGCAACACAGTTCGTCTTTCAATCACCCACATGGGTATAACCAATGAGGAGATGGCACGTGGGTACCTGCTTCTATAAACCAATGAGGAGATGGGAGAGGCAGGACTTGCAGCACGACCTGCGTCAGAAATAGAAAGGACTTCTATTTTACCCCTTGGCATTGCAGACGCTCGTTTGCGCGGTGACGTATCCGGTCTGGTCAGCATGTAAGGCACTGCATCTCAGTGCTAGACGCCTCACTACAGACACCCTGGTTCTAATCCAGCTGTATCACAACCGGCCGTGATTGGGAGTCCCATAGGGCAGCGCAGAATTGGGCCAGCGTCGTCCAGGTTTGACCGGTGTAGGCCGTCATTGTAAATAAGAATGAGTTATTAACTGACTTGCCTAGTTAAATAAAGGTTAAATAAAATAAACAGCAGGTCTCCCATGAACAAATGATGTTGACCTCAATGGGACAACCAGGTAATTAAAGCTACAATGTTCTGTGCCTTCTCACTAGATAGAAGTGTGTCTTTCAGTGGAAGATTTTCAAAAGAAAATAGATAATGATAGTCTCTGCAATTTTCAGTCAGATGAGACACCTGGTCTCATTCATTTACAGATTGAGAATGATTTCCATATCTGTTATTGCTAACGATGTAACTATGTGTTGTTGCTTTTAATAAACACACAGCAAACCAAAAGCTGCCAACATTGCAGTGGGTGCCGGATAGACAATGGTGGTAAATATCTCATTCAAATTGAATTGAATTCATTAATGTGGCCACTTAATTTACTGTATGTTTATCGTTCTAAGTTATGCATACTTAATGTGAATGTGCCTTTACCCTAGGTCCTTCATTCTCGAATGTGAAGCCGACGGACCCTAGCAGGAAGGACCAGAGAAAAGTGTTTGCTTAAGGTATGACTTCATATTGAGTAAAATGTCATTTCACTCAAGTTCATATTGAGATTTAGAGTGACTGACATGAATTGGAACATAAAAAGCATGAGCTGGCGACACACAGATACAATTATATATATATATAAACTCCCAGTCATGTATTGGGTAAAACACCAACGTTTTGGTATCACTGTGCCTTCTTCAGGGTAATGTCATGAATACTTGAACCAGGTTATGTAGACAAACATTTCAATTAGTGCAACCAATGACAATAGTGAGCAGTGTGACATAATTATTAGGTTAATAAGAATGAATTGAGTGAAACTGTTAAAAGACAATAGTTTACAACATGTTGAATATATTAGACTATTATTATCATATGGCAACATAGTTAGATATTGTACATAATATTAACATACATCATTGTAATAAAACATGTTACATTAAATCTTTTGGTTCAACCATAATGCATAATAGCATCATCAACAGGGAACATATTGGGTGTACGCTGATAAGCTGTGGAAATAATATATTCATCTGTAAGACTTGTTCATAAATAACAAGAAGAATTGTTCATAAGAAGGGCCTGAGATCAAAGTCAATATACAGACCACTAAGGGTCAATGTTTTTGAATTGGATCATGAGCAGGCTTATTGGTCTGCACTCAGGTGAAACAACAACTTATGGAATGCACATCTTGATGCCAAAGCTAATCACTGAATATCCTACTACAAGGACTCACTATGAACACACACAGCAGGGGTTGTCAGGGAGAATAATCTAAGCAGTCAGGAAAAGCTCATATTGTGGATTTTAGTGACTGAATGCAACAAAAAAGAAACAGCACAGCGACATGATCACTCCGCCTCTCAATCACATAGTTTAGCTTCATGATCACTCCGCCTCTCAATCACATAGTTTAGCTTCATGATCACTCTACCTCTCAATCACATAGTTTAGCTTCATGATCACTCTGCCTCTCAATCACATAGTTTAGCTTCATGATCACTCTACCTCTCAATCACATAGTTTAGCTTCATGATCACTCCGCCTCTCAATCACATAGTTTAGCTTCATGATCACTCCGCCTCTCAATCACATAGTTTAGCTTCATGATCACTCTGCCTCTCAATCACACGCTCACTCACATAGTTTAGCTTCACGATCACTCCGCCTCTCACTCACATAGTTTAGCTTCATGATCACTCCGCCTCTCACTCACATGCTCAATCACATAGTTTAGCTTCATGATCACTCTACCTCTCAATCACACGCTCAATCACATAGTTTAGCTTCATGATCACTCCGCCTCTCAATCACATAGTTTAGCTTCATGATCACTCTACCTCTCAATCACACGCTCAATCACATAGTTTAGCTTCATGATCACTCCGCCTCTCAATCACATGCTCACTCACATAGTTTAGCTTCATGATCACTCCGCCTCTCAATCACACGCTCACTCACATAGTTTAGCTTCATGATCATTCTCATTTAAGGTAATTGGGCCTCTATTTTAGGAGAGGAACGACATGCATGACCTTCTGGCTCTCCTCTCTACTGAGACCGATCTGGCCACAGCAGCGCAGGCCCAGCTCCAACAGACCGATCTGGCCACAGCAGCGCAGGCCCAGCTCTAACAGACCGATCTGACCACAGCAGCGCAGGCCTAGCTCTAACAGACCGATCTGACCACAGCAGCGCAGGCCCAGCTCTAACAGACCGATCTGACCACAACAGCGCAGGCCCAGCTCTAACAGACCGATCTGACCACAGCAGCGCAGGCCCAGCTCTAACAGACCGATCTGACCACAACAGCGCAGGCCCAGCTCTAACAGACCGATCTGACCACAGCAGCGCAGGCCCAGCTCTAACAGACCGATCTGGCCACAGCAGCGCAGACCCAGCTCCAACAGACCGATCTGACCACAGCAGCGCAAGCCCAGCTCCAACAGACCGATCTGACCACAGCAGCGCAGGCCCAGCTCCAACAGACCGATCTGACCACAGCAGCGCAGGCCCAGCTCCAACAGACCGATCTGGCCACAGCAGCGCAGGCCCAGCTCTAACAGTGGTCTTCCCAACAGGCTGTCCTGTTCTGCTCCCCTTTGGCAACAGCTACTGCCACAACAAAAGAGGATTGCTCTGAAGAGTACCTGCTGGATACAGGTAATTGAAATTATCACACACATATTTATGTGTGCAGGCACTAAGTCATTCTGTCGTTCTCTCACTCACACACACACACACACACACACACACACACACACACGTACAAGACACCGTCTTGTACCACGGCCGATGGACAGAGCCCATTAGAGCTGCCAGTGATAGGCTACTGGCCAATCACCACGGGGAAGAAGATATCCTGAAGCGGGTGAATCTGCTCTGCTCTTAACACCACCCCAGAGAAGCTCCTAGCGACACACAGCTGTGGCATTATGTTACTGTAGAGAGTGAAACAGTCAGTGTCCCAGTCATGTCCTCAGTCATGTCCCCTACCACCTGCACTTACCCAGCAGAAGGCCTCACCTACTCAACGTTTCCATTTGAGGATTTAGCTTCCGCTGCCTTCTTTCAATGGGAAATGGAGGCCTCGAAGCAGAGGGGGCAGTGAGGAAGGAGCGAACAGAGGAAAGAGATGAGCATCCCTCCGGCCGTCTGTACAGGTTCTGCCAGCAGCCGCTGAAACAAATATCCAACAGCCCATATCAGCTTTTCTTGAGTGGTAGGAAAATGTCTACTGCCTAGTGTTTCCCCTGTACATTGTACAGGGCATTGGAGGGAGCTCCAACAGTCTGCCTTTTATGAGGCTGAAAAGAAGAGATGGATGGTGGAGAAGGGTAGTGACTCTATACACACCTACACACAGAAATAAATAGGAGCTGCAAATCTATTGTCATGGAAATTACCACCAGGGACTCAAAGTCAAACTTAAATGAATCATTCTTTATTTTCAGTTAACTGGTTCCAACAAACTTAATGCACCATAGTACACGTCGGTCGGGAGCTCTGTCCCTCAATTGTTCGCGGATGATGTGTCTCCTTTTGGGCAGCTCACAGTAAGGGTCTGGGTGGGTCCTCGTTTTTTGGTCCTTCATGCTTCATGAAATGTGCCACCGGTTTTCCTCACTGGAAAGCTCCGCAGGCAGAATCAATCATCTGGTTCTTGATGCCAAATTGTCATGGAAATTACCACCAGGGACTCAAAGTCAAACTTAAAACGAATCATTATTTATTGTCAGTTAACTGGAGAAGTTCCAACAAACTTAATGCACCATAGTACACGTCGGTCGGGAGCTCTCCGGGGCAGTCCCGTTAGTTCTCTTAGATACTGCTTACACAGACAAGTTATATTAGCATGATTTACATTGTACATTATTCCTGATTAATTCATTTGGTTATTGCTTAAACTATCAAAGGAGGTTCTATTAAATACGTCATTATAAGTAAGCGAAATGAACACATAAAACCAGACACTTCATCCTTTCAAACCCTTCATTCTGTGTTGTGCAATCCAACTTGTATAACCATTGCAGTAGAATGTTTTATGCTTCGCTACAGGACACTATTTCCATTGATGGAAGTGGTTAGGACTCTCGTTTGCTTTGTATCTAACTCACTGTTCATTATTTGATATTTAATCAGTAAGGCCAGAGGAGGTGTGGTATATGGCCAATATACCACAGTTAAGGGCTGTTCTTATGCAAGACACAACGCAGAGTGGCTGGACACAGCCTTAGCCGTGGTATACTGTCCATATATCACAAACCCCAGAGGTGGCTTATTGCTATTATAAACTAGTTACCAATGTAATCAGAGCAGTAAAACTACATGTGCTTTCAGCCAATCAGAATTCAGGACTCAAACCACCCAGTTTATAATACTGAACATACATTGCTGTATATTTTGTTGTACAAAGGATTGTTCTCCAACACTATCATAAATACAGTATGCCTGTGATTTCATTAAAGTAAACCTCAAAGTAAAGTAATATTCTCTGATTTGCTTCAATGTTGTCTTTATGAATAAGATACATGCATGTCCATTGTTCTCCAACACTATCATAAATATGCCTAGTTAAACCTTAACTTATACCAATCATCTTAGTTTTTCATGTTGTCTTTATATGCATAAAAATGGAAATGCAATGTCCTCCAAATGCAAAATGTCCTCCAAATGCAAAATGTCCTCCAAATGCAAAATGTCCTCCAAATGCAAAATGTCCTCCAAATGCAAAATGTCCTCCAAATGCAAAATGTCCTCCAAATGCAAAACGTCCTCCAAATGCAAAATGTCCTCCAAATGCAAAACGTCCTCCAAATGCAAAATGTCCTCCAAATGCAAAATGTCCTCCAAATGCAAAATGTCCTCCAAATGCAAAATGTCCTCCAAATGCAAAACGTCCTCCAGCTATTTCTGAACTTTTACTTTTGAAAAGCGATATCCCAACTATACATATAGTCAAGTACACACACATTTTTTACAAAAGTGATTTTTTTTTACACAACTTTTTAGGCATTGAAGGAGCTTTTCTGATGGGAATCCGTGATGTCATAGCCTCCTTGATTGAGGAACAATAGAGGAGCAAAAGAGAACAAAAGAGGAATGTCCTCCAAATTTACATTCGCATATCAAACTGTTTATGCTAAACAGACCTAAAACCACTATCCAGCTTTGTTGTATGAAAAAATGTACAAATAGGTGTTGCTCATGAAGCGTGTAACTGCCGAGGTAGAATACAGTGTAACTGCCGAGGTAGAATACAGTGTAACTGCCGAGGTAGAATACAGTGTAACTGCCGAGGTAGAATACAGTGTAACTGCCGAGGTAGAATACAGTGTAACTGCCGAGGTAGAATATTGAAAGTAGAACAATCCACTTTGTGTTTATCTTCAGATTTAGTTTTTATTGACCTACTTTGCATCTCACAGGGTATGGATGTTACTGCTCTGAAGAGGCACTCAGTTAATCACAATGTGTCCCATCCTCTCCTGTTAAATGATTTGTTCTGAGGTAATAAACATTATTAAAGACAAAAAAAATCGATAAACTGATTAAATTTGACTAAAACTCTATCACAAGTTGTAGTGTAATTATTGTTTTAAGTACAGTGTACCAACTTCTGAGGGAATAAACTCTCTTTTGTAAATGTTTTAAAATCAAAGTACAGTGTAACAAGTATTGTAAATACTCATGTATTGTCCCGGGGTTGGATTGAACCAAGTCTCAAAAAATGGCAAATAAGGTCCCCAAAATTGTGCTACAGCTACACACCACGGCTCGATAGTCACCATTGGGGAGCCCATCAGTGTACATCCGTTTCTTTCTGTCCATGTAAAAGCTGTGTGATGTAGTAGTAGATAAATTCACTAGAGGGCAAACTCAGTCCACTGTGGTGAAGACTACAGTTCAGTTGAGTTCAACCTTCAGCTGTCAGAAAGATTTTATTGTGAAGCCATATTAACTTAATTTCCACATTGCCATTTAAGTTATTCAGCAGATGCTATTATCCAGAGTGACTTATAAATGTGACAATAAGTGCATTCAACTACGCTAGTCAAGACTACAATGCAGCCAAGCCACCAATAGCAAGTAGGTCTTACAATGAACTTGGATGTCCACCTCGACTGTGTTTCTCCCTGTTCCAGTTGCAGTGTATGCACCTTCACACCGGGGCTGGGGATAGGAGCCCTGACATCAGCACTTCTACTTGGCCCAGGGCCAACAAACCCACTCACCCCAGGCTGCTAAACACTAACGGATCAATGCACTCCGGGGAAAGAGAGGGAGAGAGATAACCTCCTTTCATCTCTCCATCTCCACGCCTCTAGTCTTTAATCGTTTACTGGAATCATACCCCTTCTTTTCCTCTCCTGTCACCAGCAGCGAGACAAACATGAACTTTGACCAGGGGTTGTCTGGAAAAACAAACCTTGACCTTTCACCTGGAAGCATAAACAGAGACTGAGGTAACCCAGGTAGAGCAGAGAATAGAGACTCCTATTATGTTCTTAAGCTACTTACTCTAGCCACTACTGCGCCTACAGATGTAGGAACTTAATTTGAGTCAGTTTGCCACAGCAGGAAAACAATCCTGCAGAAACAGGACATTTTAATTATGTGGATTATACACTACATGGATTATACAATAAAAGTATGTGTACACCTGCTCTTCGAAATTTCATTCCAAAATCATGGGCATTAATATGGAATTGGTCCCCCCTTTGAGGCTATAACAGCCTCCACTCTTCTGGGAAGGCTTTCCACACAATGTTGGAACATTTCTGCAGGGATTCATCACTCCAGAGAACGAGTTTCCACTGCTCCAGTGTCCAATGGCGGCGAGCTTTACACCACTCTTTCCAACACTTGGCATTGCGCATGGTAATCTTAGGCTTGTGTGCGACTGATCGGCCATAGAAACACAGTTCTTGTGCTGACTTTGCTTCCAGAGGCAGTTTGGAACTCGGTAGTAAGTGTTGCAACTGAGGACAGACGATTTTTATGCGCTACTCAATTCAGCACTCGCTGTTCCCGTTCTGTGAGCTTGTGTGGCCTACCACTTTGCGGCTGAGTCGTTGTTGCTAGACGTTTACACTTCACAGTAACAGCACTAGTTTAACAGGGCAGCTCTAACAGGCCTAAGATTTGACAAACGGACTTGTTGGAAAGGTGGTATCCTATGATGGTGCTACGTTGAAAGTCATTTAGCTCTTCAGTAAGGCCATTCTATTGCCACGATTTGTCTATGGAGATTGCATGGCTGTGTGCTCAATTTAATACACCTGTCAGCAAAGGGTGTGGCTGAAATAGCCAAATCCACTCATTTGAAGGGGTATCTACATATGTTTGTATATATAGTGTAATTAATGGACATTCTTTGTAGAGGTTGATACATTTTTCTTTGGGGCAAATCAAGGCTGACATTTGAAAGTAGAAATTTTTAAACTTTGAATACCCTGCAAGTTTGCATTTCCTGCTGTGCAGAAAAATTGTCAACAACAAAGGAGTAATCAAATTAAGATCCTACATCTGTATTGGATATAAGAGATCTGAAGGAATGTGATTGGCTCCACCTAATCTTCCAGTAGACGTACGGGAGCTTCCGCCATATTGTTTACACCTATTCAGTTCCTTTACATCTCTGAACACTGAAGTAGTAGGGGCAGATGAAAGGGGATGTTTTTGTATTGGGCCTTCATGTTTATTCAAAATCCAACTTAAAGATCTGGTCCACAGCACCCCAACTGGTGATACACTGTTGATACATTGTTGCCACTGGTGATACAAGTTCCATCCTTCAGATCAGCAGAAGTACTGTATAAAGTATCATAAATGAAAAACATCAATGAAGCTAGAGTTTTAGCTGTACAGTACCAGTCAAAAGTTTGGACACACCTACTCATTCAAGTTTGTATTTTATTTGAACTATTTTCTACATTGTAGAATAATAGTGAAGACATCAAAACTATGAAATAGCACATATGGAATCATGTAGTTACCAAAAAAGTGTTAAACAAATCAAAAAATATTTTGCATATGAGATTCTTCAAAGTAGCCACCCTTTGCCTTGATGACAGCTTTGCATACTCTTGGCATTCTCTCAACCAGCTAAATCTTGAATGCTTTTCCAACAGTCTTGAAGGAGTTTCCACATATGCTGAGCACTTGTTGGCTGCTTTTCCTTCGCTCAGCGGTCCAATTTATCCCAAACCATCTCAATTGGGTTGAGGTCATCCATTCACCTACTCTGCTGCGACTTGAGAAAAATCTCAAATTTGGACTCATCAGATCAAAGGACAGATTTCCACCAGTCTAATGTCAATTGCTCGTGTTTCTTGGCCCAAGCAAGTCTCTTCTTATTATTGGTGTCCTTTAGTAGTGGTTTCTATGCAACAATTTGACCATGAAGGCCTGATTCACACAGTCTCCTCTGAACCATTGATGTTGAGATGTGTCTGTTACTTGAACTCTGTGAAGCATTTATTTGGGCTGCAATTTCTGAGGCTGGTAACTCTAATGAACGTATCCTCTGCAGCAGAGATAACTCTGGGCCTTCCTTTCCTCATGAGAGCCAGTTTCATCATAGTGCTTGATGGTTTGTGTGACTGCACTTGAATAAACTTTTTACGCATTGACTGACCTTCAAGTCTTATAATAATGATGGACTGTCGTTTCTCTTTGCTTCTTTGAGCTGTTCTTGCCATAATATGGTACTATATACTTTTACCAAATAGGGCTATCTTCTGTATACCACCCCTACCTTGTCACAACACAACTGATTGGCTCAAATTCCACAAATGAACTTTTAACAAGGCCACACCTGTTAATTGAAAATGCATAACCCACTGTTCCTAGGCCATCATTGAAAATAAGAATTTGTTCTTAACTGACTTGCCTGGTTAAATAAAGGTAAAATAAAATAAAAGGTGGCTGGGAGAATGCCAAGAGTGTGCAAAGCTGTCATCAAGGCAAATGGTGTCTACTTCGAAGAATCTCAAATATATTTAGTTTTTATTTACACTTTTTTGGTTGCAATGTAGAAAATAGTCCAAATAAAGATAAACCCTTGAATGAGTAGGTGTGTCCAAACTTCTGACTGGTACCCTATATCTTGTTGTCAAGGGAATGAAAGACTACATTTAAAGGCATATACCAAAAACAATACATATTTACAAAGTAGAAGAATAGAAGAACCCTCTGTAATCAAGGGAATGAATGTTGTTACATTTAACGGCTTTTAGAGCATAGTACAACATATGAAATACACATTTAGAAAATACAACCTTTACCCTCCACCCTTCATTCAAGTACCATACACTATCAATACGAAATATCATAAAATACTCCACAATACAGTATATATATGTAAATAATAATTCTCAGATGTTTAAGTAGAGCAAATGATATGTAGATGGTCTCTATTATAAATGATAATATAAATCGACAATGCGGCTTTTAAAGGCAATGTAACCTTGTTCACGTTAATATGCTTAAAGTGGCATATTGTCGACAGGCATGATCGGATAGAATCCTGGCCTTATACAACACACCTTGACTTACATTTTGAATTCAAAATGGATTAAATAGAGTTTTCTCACCCATCTACACACAATACCCCATAATGACAACGTGTAAACATGTTTTTAGAAATGTTTGCTAATTAGATTTAAAAAAATGTAATACAAAAATATCTAATTTACATAAGTATTCACACCCTCGTCAGTACTTACTGCTTTGAGTCGTCTTGGGTTTGTCTGTATCAGCTTTGCACATCTGGATTTGGGGATTTTCTACCATTCTTCTTTGCATTTTCTCAAGTTCTATTAAGTTAGATGGTGAGCGGCGGTAAACAGCAATCTTCAAGGCTTTTCACAGATTTTCAATGGGATGGAAGTCTGGGTTTTGTCTGGGCCGCTCAGGACTTTCACATTCTTGTTCTGATGCCATTCCAGCATTGCTTTGGCTGTATGCTTGGGGTCATTGTCCTGTTGGAACGTGAATCTTCGCCCCCAATCTAAGGTTGTTTGCACTCTGAAGCAGGTTCTCATCAAGGATTGCCCTATCCGGGGGTGTCCTCGGATGGGGCCACAGTGTCTCCTGACCCTTCCTGTCTCAGCCTCCAGTATTTATGCTGCAGTAGTTTATGTGTCGGGGGGCTAGGGTCAGTTTGTTATATCTGGAGTACTTCTCCTGTCCTATTCGGTGTCCTCTGTGAATTTAAGTGTGCTCTCTCTAATTCTCTCTTTCTCTCTTTCTCTCTCTCTCTCGGAGGACCTGAGCCCTAGGACCATGCCTCAGGACTACCTGACATGATGACTCCTTGCTGTCCCCAGTCCACCTGGCCGTGCTGCTGCTCCACTTTCAACTGTTCTGCCTTATTATTATTGGACCATGCTGGTCATTTATGAACATTTGAACATCTTGGCCATGTTCTGTTATAATCTCCACCCGGCACAGCCAGAAGAGGACTGGCCACCCCACATAGCCTGGTTCCTCTCTAGGTTTCTTCCTAGGTTTTGGCCTTTCTAGGGAGTTTTTCCTAGCCACCGTGCTTCTACACCTGCATTGCTTGCTGTTTGGGGTTTTAGGCTGGGTTTCTGTACAGCACTTTGAGATATCAGTTGATGTACGAAGGGCTATATAAATACATTTGATTTGATTTGATGTTTTCCAATGTAAATATATTGCACACACACACACACACACACACACACACACACACACACATGAATCTCTCTCCCAACAGATCATTGAGTCCCAACCCCACTCACCCTTAGAGTCTGTGCAGATGAAGTTGAGCTTGACCGTCTCCGGCCTGGCGACCCACTGACGGTCGTTGTCTCTCTGCACGTCCCCAGTCTTCCCACACGTCACTTCTGAACCCGTGGCCAGGGGCCCAGTCCAGGTAGCCATGCCTACTCCGCTCACCCAGAACCAGAAGTCCAGGGTGCAGGTGTAGCGCAGGCCCAGCCAGACATGGACAGTGGATGCCCTGCTAGCTCTCTGTTGGACCCAGTCCTGGATCTTCTTGGAGTGGACAGACACCAGGTTAACATGGTTCTCTCTGCAGTACTGCAGGGCCTCATCCCATGTCTTGTTCTCCTGACCCAGAGTCAGGTTGTTGTCTGGGGAGATAAGAGGGATTGCGGATTTTTTGATCGACTTCTGTTAGTCAGTGAATTCAACAGTTCAAATATAGAAAAAAAAAAAAATCTGATTTGACTTAGAAAACATAGAAAACATTGTTGGTCCTTTTTTAAATCCTTTTGAGGAGGAACATGTATAGTGGTGGTAAAGTGTTAAAAATAATCCTTGTTGTCATATCTTTTATATTGTCTTTCAACTCTTCAGCACTTAAAGATGTCGGATCTTAGTGCAGGAAAATAGTGGAGCAACAGGAAATGTGAATTATTATGTGGATTATAATTCATATACATTTTTGTAGGGATTGATACAGTTTTCGTAAGGGAAATCAAGTCTGAAATTTCAAAGTGGAAATGACAAACTTGAGAAGCGTTTTTAAACCTCAAATACACTACAAGTTTTAAATGTCGTGTATTGCAGGAAAGGTCTCCTGCAACAGGCTGTATCAGCCAATTACTTCAGCAGGGGGAAGCTCAGCCCAACACTATGGAGAGAAACACATCTACTCACCAACATAGCAGGGGGAAGCTCAGCCCAACACTATGGAGAGAAACACATCTACTCACCACCATAGCAGGGGGAAGCTCAGCCCAACACTATGGAGAGAAACACATCTACTCACCACCATAGCAGGGGGAAGCTCAGCCCAACACTATGGAGAGAAACACATCTACTCACCAACATAGCAGGGGGAAGCTCAGCCCAACACTATGGAGAGAAACACATCTACTCACCAACATAGCAGGGGGAAGCTCAGCCCAACACTATGGAGAGAAACACATCTACTCACCAACATAGCAGGGGGAAGCTCAGCCCAACACTATGGAGGGAAACACATCTACTCACCACCATAGCAGGGGGAAGCTCAGCCCAACACTATGGAGGGATACAAATCTACTCACCTCCATAGCAGGGGGAAGCTCAGCCCAACACTATGGAGGGAAACACATCTACTCACCACCATAGCAGGGGGAAGCTCAGCCCAACACTATGGAGGGATACAAATCTACTCACCTCCATAGCAGGGGGAAGCTCAGCCCAACACTATGGAGAGAAACACATCTACTCACCAACATAGCAGGGGGAAGCTCAGCCCAACACTATGGAGAGAAACACATCTACTCACCAACATAGCAGGGGGAAGCTCAGCCCAACACTATGGAGAGAAACACATCTACTCACCAACATAGCAGGGGGAAGCTCAGCCCAACACTATGGAGGGAAACACATCTACTCACCACCATAGCAGGGGGAAGCTCAGCCCAACACTATGGAGGGATACAAATCTACTCACCTCCATAGCAGGGGGAAGCTCAGCCCAACACTATGGAGGGAAACACATCTACTCACCACCATAGCAGGGGGAAGCTCAGCCCAACACTATGGAGGGATACAAATCTACTCACCTCCATAGCAGGGGGAAGCTCAGCCCAACACTATGGAGAGAAACACATCTACTCACCAACATAGCAGGGGGAAGCTCAGCCCAACACTATGGAGGGAAACACATCTACTCACCAACATAGTAGGGGGAAGCTCAGCCCAACACTATGGAGGGAAACACATCTACTCACCACCATAGCAGGGGGAAGCTCAGCCCAACACTATGGAGAGAAACACATCTACTCACCAACATAGCAGGGGGAAGCTCAGCCCAACACTATGGAGGGAAACACATCTACTCACCAACATAGCAGGGGGAAGCTCAGCCCAACACTATGGAGAGAAACACATCTACTCACCTCCATAGCAGGGGGAAGCTCAGCCCAACACTATGGAGAGAAACACATCTACTCACCAACATAGCAGGGGGAAGCTCAGCCCAACACTATGGAGGGATACAAATCTACTCACCACCATAGCAGGGGGAAGCTCAGCCCAACACTATGGAGGGAAACAAATCTACTCACCACCATAGTCTGTCTTATCCTGTGTCTTGGTCTTAACCTGTTGTTATCAGTGTGTTCCTCTCCCAGCATGTCTTATCCTGTGTCTTGGTCTTATCCTATACTCTATGACCATCCTACACTGACTGTTCATGAGCACTCTGGATCTAAGTGATCTTCTGTTGAGAGGCTTTAGCTGTTTGATGCTATTCATTCCTTCTGAGCAGCATGCAACAATACAACATGCAAACGTGATGCTCCTTTTCTCCCTGGAAAGAGGACCAAAAAAAGGGCCTGTTTTATTGAGGTAAAGGAAACACCATGCAAATCAGTGTTGAGTTTGAATTTGTCCTACATATGATGTTTATACCGTGTAATGTCCTGGTGACACGGTTTTCCTCCTCTTCATCTGAAGAGGAGAGGCGAGAAGGATTGGAGGACAAATATGCGGCGTGGTAAGTGTCCATGGTTTTAATAGGAAAACTCAAACATCAACACAACTACACAACTACACAACTACACAACTACACAACTACACAACTACACAACTACACAACTACACAACTAGAACCGTGACAACCGAAACCAGTCCCGTGTAGCACAAACACTGACATAGGAAACAATCACCCACAAAATACACAAAGAAGGTTAAATATGGTTCCCAATCAGAGACAACAATAAACACCTGCCTCTGATTGAGAACCAATCTAGGCAACCATAGACTTACCTAGACAACTAAACTGAACACAACCCCATAAATCTACAAAACCCCCTAGACAAGACAAAACACATAAATCACCCATATCACACCCTGGCCTAACCAACATAATAAAGAAAACAAAGATAACTAAGGCCAGGGTGTGACACCTGGACTGTGCCTCTACTGTATTGAATGACTGCATGTTTCACCGACAGAAGAACACAGACAGTTGTATTATGTGGCAACTCTATGATAACATATCCAGGGGCCCTGGGATGTCCCTAATGAGCCTTGGGCAGCCTCATGCATTCATAACATTGTTCTTATGCCATCTGTCTTAACAGTCTCATGTATGACAGCGATATGAGGAGTATGCCTGGGGTCATAGGCAGAGACTGTAGATTTACACCATCTCACATTATTGTGTGTGTGTGTTCTACTGTGCGTGTCTGCTACACGTAGAAAGTGGATCAAACACTTAACCCCTCCAGACCCTCTGTCTTATTGGACATGAACCCTCCTCCTTTCACTCTCATCCCTCTGTCTCACCCTCCTCCTTTACCTCTCATCCCTCTGTCTAACCCTCCTCCTTTACCTCTCATCCCTCTGTCTCACCCTCCTCCTTTCCCTCTCATCCCTCTGTCTAACCCTCCTTTACCTCTCATCCCTCTGTCTCACCCTCCTCCTTTACCTCTCATCCCTCTGTCTAACCCTCCTCCTTTACCTCTCATCCCTCTGTCTAACCCTCCTCCTTTACCTCTCATCCCTCTGTCTCACCCTCCTCCTTTACCTCTCATCCCTCTGTCTCACCCTCCTCCTTTACCTCTCATCCCTCTGTCTCACCCTCCTCCTTTACCTCTCATCCCTCTGTCTAACCCTCCTCCTTTACCTCTCATCCCTCTGTCTAACCCTCCTCCTTTACCTCTCATCCCTCTGTCTAACCCTCCTCCTTTCCCTCTCATCCCTCTGTCTAACCCTCCTCCTTTACCTCTCATCCCTCTGTCTCACCCTCCTCCTTTCCCTCTCATCCCTCTGTCTAACCCTCCTCCTTTACCTCTCATCCCTCTGTCTCACCCTCCTCCTTTACCTCTCATCCCTCTGTCTCACCCTCCTCCTTTCCCTCTCATCCCTCTGTCTAACCCTCCTCCTTTCCCTCTCATCCCTCTGTCTCACCCTCCTCCTTTCCCTCTCATCCCTCTGTCTCACCCTCCTCCTTTCCCTCTCATCCCTCTGTCTCACCCTCCTCCTTTCCCTCTCATCCCTCTGTCTAACCCTCCTCCTTTCCCTCTCATCCCTCTGTCTAACCCTCCTCCTTTCCCTCTCATCCCTCTGTCTCACCCTCCTCCTTTCCCTCTCATCCCTCTGTCTCACCCTCCTCCTTTCCCTCTCATCCCTCTGTCTCACCCTCCTCCTTTCCCTCTCATCCCTCTTTCTTTCTTCTTCCCTCTTCCTTCACTTCTCAGGCCTCACATAAGGGAGCAGCTGTCTCTCATGGAATGGCTTGGTGTGTGTGTGTGTGTGTGTGTGTGTGTGTGTGTGGTGTGTGTGTGTGTGTGTGCGTGTGTGTGTGTGTGTGTGGTGTGAGTGTGTGTGTGTGTGTGTGGTGTGTGTGTGTGCGTGTGCGTGTGTGTGTGTGTGTGTGTGGTTATCTGTCCTATGTTTCTATGACAGTACATAGGGTGTAAGGAGTGGAATGTTCTGAAGGACTCATATCGTTTTGTCTTTCCGGTTTATGTTACGTCTTGCTGTATGTCTACTGTGTACATGTAGGTCTTCCAACCTTTGGCCTGAGAGGACTCTATGGTTCTGGGCTAAAGTCTGGGACTCAAGCCTTTACTACTGGAACTTGTCACGCAAGCTAACTTGTCTCCACATGGTAATCCCACACACTCACCGGCCATACATGCCTTGTGGTGGGGATCAGCAGTGAGGCTTATCCCGGGCTGTTTGCAGATCAAAACATTAACCTCTTTAGCGACTTAATCATATTGGCTGCTTACTACATCTCTCGATAAGGCAGACTTAGCAGCGTGGAGATGGTACCATTTTAACTAAGGGGCCCTAAACAAAGATACTAATCTATGCTGGTGGTGTAGTTAGGTATTGTAACAAGTGGCCTACACTCAAATCCAATGGTGATGAAAGGACACATTGTAGCATCACTAGTAAATGGATTTGAGTAGCCTAAAGGTGTATGAGAAGCTTAACATTGAATGATATACAGTTTACCTGTATAGTGTGTAATAGTTATTTCTAGTGGTATTGTTTAGAATGTATACAGTACATATAGCCATGTTATTTCTAGTGGTATTGTTTAGAATGTATACAGTACATATAGCCATGTGTCCTTTTAATTTGTCTGCATGCTTCTGCGTGGGTATATACATACAATAGGAAAAACTGTGTGAGTGTGTATACTGTATGCACCTATGTATGTTCATGTCTTGCACTGCACAATATGATGTCTTGACCTTTCTCGTAGGTGTGTGTGTGTGCGCGCGCGTGTGTGTGCATGCGAGTCTGTGTCTGAAAACTAGCCATCAAATCCCTGCTTCCTCTGTCCTTGCCTCTCCCTCAAAGTGCATTGTAGCACTTTGAACCTTCCCTCCTCTCCCCCAATGTGCTTTTTTGAGGGAGGTAAGGAATGGGGAAAAAGGGGAGAATCTCAATTGTATTTCCTTGATTCCTTACTTCCTCTCTCCTTGGCTCCTTCTCAAAACCCATTGGATAAGAAGATGAGAGGGGAAGGACCTCTGACCTTCTCACCCAATGGGTTTTGAGAAGGAGATGAGGAGAAAGGATGAGACAAATCAAGGAAATCCAATTGAGATTCTCCCAAGGACACAGGAAGCAAGTATTTGAGAGCTATTAAAGCCCCCATGCAGTTTTTGTAAAAAATAAAAAAAAGTTTTTGTCATCACTGTATGCCTAATAAATCACAATTTAATTAAAATAACTCCAAAATATATGTTTTATTGTTTATTTCCCTGAGCCTTCTATGGCTCTTGAAATGCTCAGTCTGATTGTGTGGGCGTTAGGAAATAAATTGGTAGATATTTACATACACAGCCCTGATTGGCTGATAGGATGGTCTAGAGCCCACCCTCTTACCAAGATCAACAGTCATTGGTCTATTATAATCAGATCACATTGTGACATCATGAACAGGCTGAAATTGTAGGCATTTTTAAAAAAGAAGCATCATTATCATAATTTTCACAATTTAGAGTGCTATTTCGACCTCATAGTAGGGCCGGGACGATACCAATATCGCGATACTAGTTAGTATCATAGCAAGGAAACAAAACTTCTTCTAACTTCTTTAGGAAAACAGTCCTAATGTTGGAAACAAACATCCTCATGTTGTCACCCAGAGTCACATTTATTTATTTTCCAAGGTATAGCACACAATATTATACATACAGCAGGTTTTTAAAGGACAAAAGAGTTTGGTCTGCTTCGTTTTTTTCATTTTTGCCATGGAAAAAATATTGCGATACTGATATCGTCCCGGCCCTACCTCATAATGAGTGTGTGGTAATATCATAAAACACAGGAAATCCCTTTTTAACTGCACTGCCCCTATAACATTTTTAGACAGTGCCAGACTGACTGACTGTGTTACCATAATGCCCATGACCGGTCCAGAAACAACCCTTAGCCCTAATGCCCATGACCGGTCCAGAAACAACCCTTAGCCCATGACCGGTCCAGAAACAACCCTTAGCCCATAATGCCCATGACCGGTCCAGAAACAACCCTTAGCCCATAATGCCCATGACCGGTCCAGAAACAACCCTTAGCCCATAATGCCCATGACCGGTCCAGAAACAACCCTTAGCCCATGACCGGTCCAGAAACAACCCTTAGCCCCTAATGCCCATGACTGGTCCAGAAACAACCCTTAGCCCATGACCGGTCCAGAAACAACCCTTAGCCCATAATGCCCATGACCGGTCCAGAAACAACCCTTAGCCCATGACCGGTCCAGAAACAACCCTTAGCCCATGACCGGTCCAGAAACAACCCTTAGCCCATAATGCCCATGACCGGTCCAGAAACAACCCTTAGCCCATGACTGGTCCAGAAACAACCCTTAGCCCATGACCGGTCCAGAAACAACCCTTAGCCCATAATGCCCATGACCGGTCCAGAAACAACCCTTAGCCCATGACCGGTCCAGAAACAACCCTTAGCCCATAATGCCCATGACCGGTCCAGAAACAACCCTTAGCCCATGACCGGTCCAGAAATAACCCTTAGCCCATAATGCCCATGACCGGTCCAGAAACAACCCATAGCCCATAATGCCCATGACCGGTCCAGAAACAACCCTTAGCCCATAATGCCCATGACCGGTCCAGAAACAACCCTTAGCCCATAATGCCCATGACCGGTCCAGAAACAACCCTTAGCCCATGACCGGTCCAGAAACAACCCTTAGCCCCTAATGCCCATGACCGGTCCAGAAACAACCCTTAGCCCATGACCGGTCCAGAAACAACCCTTAGCCCATAATGCCCATGACCGGTCCAGAAACAACCCTTAGCCCACGACCGGTCCAGAAACAACCCTTAGCCCATAATCAAATCAAATCAAATTTATTTATATAGCCCTTCGTACATCAGCTGATATCTCAAAGTGCTGTACAGAAACCCAGCCTAAAACCTTACAAACAGCAAGCAATGCAGGTGTAGAAGCACGGTGGCTAGGAAAAACTCCCTAGAAAGGCCAATACCTAGGAAGAAACCTAGAGAGGAACCAGGCTATGTGGGGTGGCCAGTCCTCTTCTGGCTGTGCCGGGTGGAGATTATAACAGAACATGGCCAAGATGTTCAAATGTTCATAAATGACCAGCATGGTCGAATAATAATAAGGCAGAACAGTTGAAACTGGAGCAGCAGCACAGTCAGGTGGAAGTTGAAACTGGAGCAGCAGCATGGCCAGGTGGACTGGGGACAGCAAGGAGTCATCATGTCAGGTAGTCCTGGGGCATGGTCCTAGGGCTCAGGTCAGTTGAAACTGGAACAGCAGCATGGCCAGGTGGACTGGGGACAGCAAGGAGTCATCATGTCAGGTAGTCCTGGGGCGTGGTCCTAGGGCTCAGGTCCTCCGAGAGAGAGAAAGAAAGAGAGAAGGAGAGAATTAGAGAACGCACACTTAGATTCACACAGGACACCGAATAGGACAGGAGAAGTACTCCAGATATAACAAACTGACCCCAGCCCCCCGACACATAAACTACTGCAGCATAAATACTGGAGGCTGAGACAGGAGGGGTCAGGAGACACTGTGGCCCCATCCGAGGACACCCCCGGACAGGGCCAAACAGGAAGGATATAACCCCACCCACTTTGCCAAAGCACAGCCCCCACACCACTAGAGGGATATCTTCAACCACCAACTTACCATCCTGAGACAAGGCTGAGTATAGCCCACAAAGATCTCCGCCACGGCACAACCCAAGGGGGGGGCGCCAACCCAGACAGGATGACCACAACAGTGAATCAACCCACTCAGGTGACGCACCCCCTCCAGGGACGGCATGAGAGAGCCCCAGCAAGCCAGTGACTCAGCCCCTGTAATAGGGTTAGAGGCAGAGAATCCCAGTGGAAAGAGGGGAACCGGCCAGGTAGAGACAGCAAGAGCGGTTCGTTGCTCCAGAGCCTTTCCGTTCACCTTCCCACTCCTGGGCCAGACTACACTCAATCATATGACCCACTGAAGAGATGAGTCTTAATGCCCATGACCGGTCCAGAAACAACCCTTAGCCCATGACCGGTCCAGAAACAACCCTTAGCCCATGACCGGTCCAGAAACAACCCTTAGCCCATAATGCCCATGACCGGTCCAGAAACAACCCGTAGCCCCTAATGCCCATGACCGGTCCAGAAACAACCCTTAGCCCATGACCGGTCCAGAAACAACCCTTAGCCCATGACCGGTCCAGAAACAACCCTTAGCCCCTAATGCCCATGACCGGTCCAGAAACAACCCTTAGCCCATGACCGGTCCAGAAACAACCCTTAGCCCATAATGCCCATGACCGGTCCGGAAACAACCCTTAGCCCATAATGCCCAGAGTCTAGACACTTGTGGAGTATGGAATGGGCAACAATTAATCGATTAATTAATAGTCAGAGCTACAGATGTGAGGACTGACCATCCATGATATCAAAATGATTGTTTTAACCATGTTATGAGGCTATACAGGACTGACCATCCATGATATCAAAATGATTGTTTAACCATGTTATGAGGCTATACAGGACTGACCATCCATGATATCAAAATGATTGTTTAACCATGTTATGAGGCTATACAGGACTGACCATCCATGATATCAAAATGATTGTTTGACCATGTTATGAGGCTATACAGGACTGACCATCCATGATATCAAAATGATTGTTTGAACCATGTTATGAGGCTATACAGGACTGACCATCCATGATATCAAAATGATTGTTTGAACCATGTTATGAGGCTATACAGGACTGACCATCCATGATATCAAAATGATTGTTTGAACCATGTTATGAGGCTATACAGGACTGACCATCCATGATATCAAAATGATTGTTTGAACCATGTTATGAGGCTATACAGTGTTCATTTACATTTGCAATGTTTACAAACATGTGAAGTAATATTCTTCAAGGATCAATGGATGGATATATATATATATATAATTTCTAAGTCCAAAAATGGATGTAGCAACTACAGATTGCCAAGTCTATCAAAAGTGTACAAATTTGTACATGTGTCCATTAGGCCTATGGATTATTTCTTGTTATCAGCATGAATTAGATTGAGCAATAAAAGCCTCACTTTTATAAGTGCTGCAGATTTTTGATAGGCTGCTTAAACTTCTTGAATTCAACCATTATTGGGTTGAAATACACATTTAGATTTGTGAACAGCCATCCACAACAACCACAATCCTAAGGTGCAAATATCTAAATGAGAGAGCAGCAGTGTGATTCACATCAATACGTTACTGTATGTAGATATCAATAATAAGTGATATCCGTATCACCCTACACTACTGCTGTCATGCTTTAAATCAAATCTAATTTTATCTGTCACATGTGTCGAATACAACATGAAATGCTTACTTACAAGCCTTTAATCAACAATGCAGTTCAAGAATAGAGTAAATAAACAATTGACAAAATAAACAAAAGTTTAAAAAAAATAGAATCATTCAAAAAGTAACACAAGAAATGTACTTAACAATAACGAGGCTATATACGGGGTTGTTATTAAAAGGATCGGTTGTCCGTTCTAAACAAAATGGTTGCTATGCAGACTGGATAACGTTTTTGTCACTTACTAGCTAGCCAACTTCAGCTAACTCAGGCACTGTCAAACATTGAATCTGGAATGACAGTACAATATCCCTAAAACATTTTTTTGCTTTTTTAATATTGGCATTTAGTTGGATATGTTCACGATGAATGATTTCGACTGGATCAGAAAAACTTGTTCATTCTATGTATGGTACTACAGAGATCGAAATTCAAAAGTGAAACATTGTTTCTGAGGTCGGAGAGGCAGACAGCAAGGCTTATATTAACTCCTGCTGTACCAAACTAAATGCTAGGTTTATATTAACCCCTGCTGTACCAAACTAAATGCTAGGTTTATATTAACCCCTGCTGTACCAAACTAAATGCTAGGTTTATATTAACTCCTGCTGTACCAAACTAAATGCTAGGTTTATATTAACTCCTGCTGTACCAAACTAAATGCTAGGTTTATATTAACCCCTGCTGTACCAAACTAAATGCTAGGTTTATATTAACCCCTGCTGTACCAAACTAAATGCTAGGTTTATATTAACCCCTGCTGTACCAAACTAAATGCTAGGTTTATATTAACTCCTGCTGTACCAAACTAAATGCTAGGTTTATATTAACCCCTGCTGTACCAAACTAAGTGCTAGGTTTATATTAACCCCTGCTGTACCAAACTAAATGCTAGGCTTATATTAACCCCTGCTGGCCCAAACTAAATGCTAGGTTTATATTAACCCCTGCTGTACCAAACTAAATGCTAGGTTTATATTAACTCCTGCTGTACCAAACTAAATGCTAGGCTTATATTAACCCCTGCTGTACCAAACTAAATGCTAGGTTTATATTAACCCCTGCTGTACCAAACTAAATGCTAGGCTTATATTAACCCCTGCTGTACCAAACTAAATGCTAGGTTTATATTAACCCCTGCTGTACCAAACTAAATGCTAGGCTTATATTAACCCCTGCTGTACCAAACTAAATGCTAGGTTTATATTAACCCCTGCTGTACCAAACTAAATGCTAGGCTTATATTAACCGCTGCTGTACCAAACTAAATGCTAGGTTTATATTAACCCCTGCTGTACCAAACTAAATGCTAGGTTTATATTAACCCCTGCTGTACCAAACTAAATGCTAGGCTTATATTAACCCCTGCTGTACCAAACTAAATGCTAGGTTTATATTAACCCCTGCTGTACCAAACTAAATGCTAGGCTTATATTAACCCCTGCTGTACCAAACTAAATGCTAGGTTTATATTAACCCCTGCTGTACCAAACTAAATGCTAGGCTTATATTAAACGCTGCTGTACCAAACTAAATGCTAGGTTTATATTAACCCCTGCTGTACCAAACTAAATGCTAGGTTTATATTAACCCCTGCTGTACCAAACTAAATGCTAGGCTTATATTAACCCCTGCTGTACCAAACTAAATGCTAGGTTTATATTAACCCCTGCTGTACCAAACTAAATGCTAGGCTTATATTAACCCCTGCTGTACCAAACTAAATGCTAGGTTTATATTAACCCCTGCTGTACCAAACTAAATGCTAGGTTTATATTAACCCCTGCTGTACCAAACTAAACGCTAGGTTTATATTAACCCCTGCTGTACCAAACTAAATGCTAGGCTTATATTAACCCCTGCTGTACCAAACTAAATGCTAGGTTTATATTAACCCCTGCTGTACCAAACTAAATGCTAGGCTTATATTAACCCCTGCTGTACCAAACTAAATGCTAGGTTTATATTAACCCCTGCTGTACCAAACTAAATGCTAGGCTTATATTAACCCCTGCTGTACCAAACTAAATGCTAGGTTTATATTAACCCCTGCTGTACCAAACTAAATGCTAGGCTTATATTAACCCCTGCTGTACCAAACTAAATGCTAGGCTTATATTAACCGCTGCTGTACCAAACTAAATGCTAGGTTTATATTAACCCCTGCTGTACCAAACTAAATGCTAGGTTTATATTAACCCCTGCTGTACCAAACTAAATGCTAGGCTTATATTAACCCCTGCTGTACCAAACTAAATGCTAGGTTTATATTAACCCCTGCTGTACCAAACTAAATGCTAGGCTTATATTAACCCCTGCTGTACCAAACTAAATGCTAGGTTTATATTAACCCCTGCTGTACCAAACTAAATGCTAGGTTTATATTAACCCCTGCTGTACCAAACTAAACGCTAGGTTTATATTAACCCCTGCTGTACCAAACTAAATGCTAGGCTTATATTAACCCCTGCTGTACCAAACTAAATGCTAGGTTTATATTAACCCCTGCTGTACCAAACTAAATGCTAGGCTTATATTAACCCCTGCTGTACCAAACTAAATGCTAGGTTTATATTAACCCCTGCTGTACCAAACTAAATGCTAGGCTTATATTAACCCCTGCTGTACCAAACTAAATGCTAGGTTTATATTAACCCCTGCTGTACCAAACTAAATGCTAGGCTTATATTAACCCCTGCTGTACCAAACTAAATGCTAGGTTTATATTAACCCCTGCTGTACCAAACTAAATGCTAGGCTTATATTAACCCCTGCTGTACCAAACTAAATGCTAGGTTTATATTAACCCCTGCTGTACCAAACTAAATGCTAGGCTTATACCCCTGCTGTACAAACTAATGCTAGGTTATATTAACCCCTGCTGTACCAAACTAAATGCTAGGCTTATATTAACCCCTGCTGTACCAACTAAATGCTAGGTTTATATTAACCCCTGCTGTACCAAACTAAATGCTAGGCCTTATATTAACCCCTGTGTACCAAACTAAATGCTTAGGTTTATATTAACCCCTGCTGTACCAAACTAATGCTAGGCTTATATTAACCCCTGCTGTACCAAACTAATGCTAGGTTTATATTAACCCCTGCTGTACCAAACTAAATGCTAGGGTTATATTAACCCCTGCTGTACCAAACTAAATGCTAGGCTTATATTAACCCCTGCTGTACCAAACTAAATGCTAGGTTTATATTAACCCCTGCTGTACCAAACTAAATGCTAGGCTTATATTAACCCCTGCTGTACCAAACTAAAATGCTAGGTTTATATTAACCCCTGCTGTACCAAACTAAATGCTAGGCTTATATTAACCCCTGCTGTACCAAACGAAATGCTAGGTTTATATTAACCCCTGCTGTACCAAACTAAATGCTAGGCTTATATTAACCCCTGCTGTACCAAACTAAATGCTAGGCTTATATTAACCCCTGCTGTACCAAACTAAATGCTAGGTTTATATTAACCCCTGCTGTACCAAACTAAATGCTAGGCTTATATTACCCCTGCTGTACCAAACTAAATGCTAGTTTATATTAACCCCTGCTGTAACCAAACTAAATGCTAGGCTTATATTAACCCCTGCTGTACCAAACTAAATGCTAGGTTTATATTAACCCCTGCTGTACAAACTAAATGCTAGGCTTATATTAACCCTGCTAGTACCAACTAAATGCTAGGTTTATATTAACCCCTGCTGTACCAAACTAAATGCTAGGCTTATATTAACCCCTGCTGTACCAAACTAAATGCCTAGGTTATATTAACCCCTGCTGTACCAAACTAAATGCTAGGCTTTATATTAACCCTGCTGTACCAAACTAAATGCTAGGTTTTATATTAACCCCTGCTGTACCAAACTAAATGCTAGGTTTATATTAACCCCTGCTGTACCAAACTAAATGCTAGGCTTTATATTAACCCCTGCTGTACCAAACTAAATGCTAGGTTTATATTAACCCCTGCTGTACCAAACTAAATGCTAGGCTTATATTAACCCCTGCTTGTACCAAACTAATGCTAGGTTTATATTAACCCCTGCTGTACCAAACTAAATGCTAGGCTTATATTAACCCTGCTGTACCAACTAAATGCTAGGTTTATATTAACCCCTGCTGTACCAAACTAAATGCTAGGCTTATATTAACCCCTGCTGTACCAAACTAAATGCTAGGTTTATATTAACCCCTGCTGTACCAAACTAAATGCTAGGTTTATATTAACCCCTGCTGTACCAAACTAAATGCTAGGTTTATATTAACCCCTGCTGTACCAAACTAAATGCTAGGTTTATATTAACCCCTGCTGTACCACACTAAATGCTTCCCACTAGGCTTATATTAACCCCTGCTGTACCAAACTAAATGCTAGGTTTATATTAACCCCTGCTGTACCAAACTAAATGCTAGGCTTATATTAAACGCTGCTGTACCAAACTAAATGCTAGGTTATATTAACCCCTGCTGGTACCAAACTAAATGCTAGGCTTATATTAACCCCTGCTGTACCAAACTAAATGCTAGGTTATATTAACCCCTGCTGTACCAACTAATGCTAGGCTTATATTACCGCTGCTGTACCAAACTAAATGCTAGGTTTATATTAACCCCTGCTGTACCAAACTAAATGCTAGGTTTATATTAACCCCTGCTGTACCAAACTAAATGCTAGGCTTATATTAACCCCTGCTGTACCAAACTAAATGCTAGGTTTATATTAACCCCTGCTGTACCAAACTAAATGCTAGGCTTATATTAACCCCTGCTGTACCAAACTAAATGCTAGGTTTATATTAACCCCTGCTGTACCAAACTAAATGGTAGGTTTATATTAACCCCTGCTGTACCAAACTAAACGCTAGGTTATATTAACCCCTGCTGTACCAAACTAAATGCTAGGCTTATATTAACCCCTGCTGTACCAAACTAAACGCTAGGTTTATATTAACCCCTGCTGTACCAAACTAAATGCTAGGCTTATATTAACCCCTGCTGTACCAAACTAAATGCTAGGTTTATATTAACCCCTGCTGTACCAAACTAAATGCTAGGCTTATATTAACCCCTGCTGTACCAAACTAAATGCTAGGTTTATATTAACCCCTGCTGTACCAAACTAAATGCTAGGCTTATATTAACCGCTGCTGTACCAAACTAAATGCTAGGTTTATATTAACCCCTGCTGTACCAAACTAAATGCTAGGTTTATATTAACCCCTGCTGTACCAAACTAAATGCTAGGCTTATATTAACCCCTGCTGTACCAAACTAAATGCTAGGTTTATATTAACCCCTGCTGTACCAAACTAAATGCTAGGCTTATATTAACCCCTGCTGTACCAAACTAAATGCTAGGTTTATATTAACCCCTGCTGTACCAAACTAAATGCTAGGTTTATATTAACCCCTGCTGTACCAAACTAAACGCTAGGTTTATATTAACCCCTGCTGTACCAAACTAAATGCTAGGCTTATATTAACCCCTGCTGTACCAAACTAAATGCTAGGTTTATATTAACCCCTGCTGTACCAAACTAAATGCTAGGCTTATATTAACCCCTGCTGTACCAAACTAAATGCTAGGTTTATATTAACCCCTGCTGTACCAAACTAAATGCTAGGCTTATATTAACCCCTGCTGTACCAAACTATATGCTAGGTTTATATTAACCCCTGCTGTACCAAACTAAATGCTAGGCTTATATTAACCCCTGCTGTACCAAACTAAATGCTAGGCTTATATTAACCCCTGCTGTACCAGACTAAATGCTAGGTTTATATTAACCCCTGCTGTACCAAACTAAATGCTAGGCTTATATTAACCCCTGTTGTACCAAACTAAATGCTAGGTTTATATTAACCCCTGCTGTACCAAACTAAATGCTAGGCTTATATTAACCGCTGCTGTACCAAACTAAATGCTAGGTTTATATTAACCCCTGCTGTACCAAACTAAATGCTAGGTTTATATTAACCCCTGCTGTACCAAACTAAATGCTAGGCTTATATTAACCCCTGCTGTACCAAACTAAATGCTAGGTTTATATTAACCCCTGCTGTACCAAACTAAATGCTAGGCTTATATGAACCCCTGCTGTACCAAACTAAATGCTAGGTTTATATTAACCCCTGCTGCACCAAACTAAATGCTAGGTTTATATTAACCCCTGCTGTACCAAACTAAAGGCTAGGTTTATATTAACCCCTGCTGTACCAAACTAAATGCTAGGCTTATATTAACCCCTGCTGTACCAAACTAAATGCTAGGTTTATATTAACCCCTGCTGTACCAAACTAAACGCTAGGTTTATATTAACCCCTGCTGTACCAAACTAAATGCTAGGCTTATATTAACCCCTGCTGTACCAAACTAAATGCTAGGTTTATATTAACCCCTGCTGTACCAAACTAAATGCTAGGCTTATATTAACCCCTGCTGTACCAAACTAAATGCTAGGTTTATATTAACCCCTGCTGTACCAAACTAAATGCTAGGCTTATATTAACCCCTGCTGTACCAAACTAAATGCTAGGTTTATATTAACCCCTGCTGTACCAAACTAAATGCTAGGCTTATATTAACCCCTGCTGTACCAAACTAAATGCTAGGTTTATATTAACCCCTGCTGTACCAAACTAAATGCTAGGCTTATATTAACCCCTGCTGTACCAGACTAAATGCTAGGTTTATATTAACCCCTGCTGTACCAAACTAAATGCTAGGCTTATATTAACCCCTGTTGTACCAAACTAAATGCTAGGTTTATATTAACCCCTGCTGTACCAAACTAAACGCTAGGTTTATATTAACCCCTGCTGTACCAAACTAAATGCTAGGTTTATATTAACTCCTGCTGTACCAAACTAAATGCTAGGTTTATATTAACCCCTGCTGTACCAAACTAAATGCTAGGTTTATATTAACCCCTGCTGTACCAAACTAAACGCTAGGTTTATATTAACCCCTGCTGTACCAAACTAAATGCTAGGCTTATATTAACCCCTGCTGTACCAAACTAAATGCTAGGCTTATATTAACCCCTGCTGTACCAAACTAAATGCTAGGCATATATTAACCCCTACTGTACCAAGCAAAATGCTAGGCTTATATTAACCCCTGCTGTACCAAACTAAATGCTAGGCTTATATTAACCCCTACTGTACCAAACTAAATGCTAGGCATATATTAACCCCTGCTGTACCAAACTAAATGCTAGGCTGATATTAACCCCTGCTGTACCAAACTAAATGCTAGGCTTATATTAACCCCTGCTGTACCAAACTAAACGCTAGGCATATATTAACCTCTGCTGTACCAAACTAAACGCTAGGCATATATTAACCCCTACTGTACCAAACTAAATGCTAGGTTTATATTAACCCCTACTGTACCAAAATAAATGCTAGGCATATATTAACCCCTGCTGTACCAAACTAAACGCTAGGCTTATATTAACCCCTGCTGTACCAAACTAAATGCTAGGCTTATATTAACCCCTGCTGTACCAAACTAAACGCTAGGCATATATTAACCTCTGCTGTACCAAACTAAACGCTAGGCATATATTAACCCCTACTGTACCAAACTAAATGCTAGGCTTATATTAACCCCTGCTGTACCAAACTAAATGCTAGGCTTATATTAACCCCTACTGTACCAAACTAAATGCTAGGCTTATATTAACCCCTGCTGTACCAAACTAAACGCTAGGCATATATTAACCTCTGCTGTACCAAACTAAACGCTAGGCATATATTAACCCCTGCTGTACCAAACTAAATGTTAGGCTTATATTAACCCCCGCTGTACTAAACTAAATGCTAGACAAGGGGAAATAATATGCGAGATAAATACAAGAGATGGGACAGCAACATGAACATGATATTCTTATGGAGACGCAGTGATCATTTTCAGATGGAACTGTTAGCCAATACAGAACGGATTAGCATCCAGGATTAGCATCCAGGATCCAGGCAACCAGTTTTATAAACCCTTTTAATGTTCTCCTCTGCCCCTTCTCCCACCTCTCTGTCCCTTTCTGTCCTCTCCTCTCTCTCCCTCTCTCTGTCCCCCTCTCTCTCCCTCTCTGTCCCTTTCTGTCCTCTCCTCTCTCTCCACCTCTCTGTCCCCCTCTCTCTCCCACCTCTCTGTCCCTTTCTGTCCCTTTCTGTCCTCTCCTCTCTCTCTCCCTCTCTGTTGCCCTCTCTCTCCCTCTCTGTCCCTTTCTGTCCTCCCCTCTCTGTCGCCCTCTTCCATCCTCTCTCTCCACCTCTCTCTTCCCTCTCTCTCCCTCTCTGTCACCCTTTTCCCTCCTCTCTCTCCACCTCTCTGTCGCCCTCTCTCTCCCTCTCTGTCCCTTTCTGTCCTCCCCTCTCTGTCGCCCTCTTCCCTCCTCTCTCTACCTCTCTGTCCCCCTCTTCCCTACTCTCTCTCCCTCTCTGTCGCCCTCTTCCCTCCTCTCTCTCCCTCTCTCTCCCTCTCTGTCCCCCTCTGCCCTCCTCTCTCTCCCTCTCTGTCCCTTTCTGTCCTCCCCTCTCTGTTGCCCTCTTCCCTCCTCTCTCTCCCTCTCTGTCGCCCTTTTCCCTCCTCTCTCTCCACCTCTCTGTTCCCTCTATCTCCCTCTCTGTCCCTTTCTGTCCTCTCCTCTCTCTCCCTCTCTCTGTCCCCCTCTCTCTCCCTCTCTGTCCCTTTCTGTCCTCTCCTCTCTCTCCACCTCTCTGTCCCCCTCTCTCTCCCACCTCTCTGTCCCTTTCTGTCCTCTCCTCTCTCTCTCCCTCTCTGTCGCCCTCTCTCCCACCTCTCTGTCCCTTTCTGTCCTCTCCTCTCTCTCCCTCTCTGTCGCCCTCTCTCTCCCTCTCTGTCCCTTTCTGTCCTCCCCTCTCTGTCGCCCTCTTCCCTCTTCTCTCTCCACCTCTCTGTTCCCTCTCTCTTCCTCTCTGTCCCTTTCTGTCCTCCCCTCTCTGTCGCCCTCTTCCCTCCTCTCTCTCCCTCTCTGTCCCCCTCTTCCCTCCTCTCTCTACCTCTCTGTCCCCCTCTTCCCTCCTCTCTCTCCCTCTCTGTCGCCCTCTTCCCTCCTCTCTCTACCTCTCTGTCCCCCTCTTCCCTCCTCTCTCTACCTCTCTGTCGCCCTCTTCCCTCCTCTCTCTACCTCTCTGTCCCCCTCTTCCCTCCTCTCTCTCCCTCTCTGTCCCCCTCTTCCCTCCTCTCTCTCCCTCTCTGTCGCCCTCTTCCCTCCTCTCTCTCCCTCTCTGTCCCCCTCTGCCCTCCTCTCTCTCCACCTCTCTGTTCCCTCTCTCTTACCTCTCTGTCCCCCTCTGTCCTCCTCTTCCCCCCTCTCTCTCCCCCCCTCTCTCACCACTGAGCTGCCAAATCGGTACAGAACGAAACACTCTTTTTTCCCTCTAAACAATTTCCCCACTTAATCTTTCTCTCTTAATCTTACTCTCCCTCTCTTCCATGTGGTCGTGATCTTCAGACACTCTCACTCTGAGCAATGCTCGCATCAAGGTATGTGAGTTCTGAAAACCACAAAGCTACTGTAAGATAATCAACATGTGGCTGGTCTGGGATCAAGTGTAAACACATACACACCATCCATATGCCAAAGGGGGACATATCTCTACTATTTAATCTTTATTCAACTAGTTAAGAACAAATTCTTATTAACAATGACGGCCTACCCCAGCCAAACTCTCCCCTAACCCGAACGATGCTGGGCCAATTGTGCGCCCCCCTAGGGGACACCCGATCACGGCCGGTTGTGATACAGCCCGGCTCGAACCCAGGTCTGTAGTACCTGCTGCGCCACTCAGGATCTGAGGTGGCAAAATCGAATGATGAAAATGAATACTTTGGATTCATTGTCTTGCCAAAGGACACACAATATTCACATGCAAACACACATGTTCAGGCAGTATCTTCACACAAATACCCATAACAGACATGGATACACAGACATCAACACATGTACATGTACTCTCACATACACATACTGTATCTTTCTACGTGTACAGTAAGCCTATATGGTCCAATTTCCAGAGGAGCATGATCTCTGTTATTGACATTCACAACCACCAATCGATAGCACCCATCCAAGACCCTCTCATGAATATGCTAATGCAGTCACAGATGTGCCTCTCTGGCACTCATTATTGGCTGCAGTCTGCAGGAGAGAGGAGGAGGTGAAAGAGTGTGTGTGTGTGTGTGTGTGTGTGTGTGTGTGTGTGTGTGTGTGTGTGTGTGTGTGTGTGTGTGTGTGTGTGTGTGTGTGTGTGTGTGTGTGTGTGTGTGTGTGTGTGTGCGTGCGTGCGTGCGTGCGTGTGTGTGTGTGTGGGCAATCCCCTGTCCCAGCAAATGGCCGATTATAACCTCTGGGCTCATGAAGACACATGGAGCTACAGAATATTCAATAGAAGTATATTCAGAACAGACAAGGTTTTCTGTCATGTCGGATGAGGAATCCTGTCTGATGTGTTACATTTCAATCTGTAGCATTGGGATCATTACCCCCCACTGAAGAAGCCCTGAGGTGTGAGCCCACTGACAGAGCCATCATGCAATCAGCACCTGATTTACACCTTGACCAATTACATCCTTATTCTCACCTCAACCAATCAGATTCTTATTTCCACCTAGACAAGCCTGAGCCGTCTGTGTGCTCCACAACCCTGCCAGTTAAATGAGCCCTCTTATTTTATTTGACATTTTTAATTGAACCTTTATTTAACTAGGCAAGTCGGTTAAGAACAAATTCTTATTTACAATGACAGCCTACCCCGACCAAAACTGGACGACGCTGGGCCAATTGTGCGCCGCCCTATGGGACTCCTATTCACAGCCGGATGTGATACAGCCTGGAATTGAACCAGGGACTGTAGTGACGCCTCTTGCAGTGCCTTAGACCACTGCGCCACTTGGGAGCAAATCAGATCTGATGCAGATCAGATACACCCCAGCCAGGCACTGTGACATCTACAGGCACACTGATTTCTTCTGCACGCTAACTCAAGGGTGAACTGTAGCCCAGACTCTATGGTGGTGTAAATCGATGTACTGTATACTGGTGTATAAAGGTGTATTTTGTTATATAATTCCGATACATTATAACCATAGTTACTCCAGTTTGGACGTCTTGTGAACAACGATCACGATCTCAGTACGATCGGACATCCGACGAGTTAAGCCAAACATGGTCTCATCTTCCTCCTCTTCTTTCTCCCCCTCTTCCTCCTCCTAATTCTTACACTCCATCTCACTCCTCCAAAACAGAAAAGACAGAAACAGCTCTCGTGGGGGGGAGGGGCAGAATGGTGCGGGTGGACGGATGAACGAAGAACAGAGTACCCACACAGCGAAGCGGAGGAGTGGAGAGGAAGAGAGGATGAGAGGACGTCACGGCAACAGAGAGTGTGTGGGCGCAGGGAGATGAGTGGGAGTGATGTGGGCTGCATTCCAGCACTGCTCTCTGTCTCTCCAGCTCTCTATTTCATTCATATGTCCTTCTGTCTTCAAATAATTTCCTCTTCTCTCATTTCCTCTCCATCTCTTTATCTAGGATCTTTATTTCTGAAAACGTTGTAAATCTCACATGCCAGTAACGACCCACAGTTGAAACTTTTACACGGCCGATCTTTCTATTTCTCTCTATCCATAGAATTATTTTAATATGCACTCACATAGGCCAGTAGTGATGGGGTTTTATTTTATTTTTATTTTACCTTTATTTAACCAGGTAGGCAAGTTGAGAACAAGTTCTCATTTACAATTGTGACCTGGCCAAGATAAAGCAAAGCAGTTCGACAGATACAACGACACAGAGTTACACATGGAGTAAAACAAACATACAGTCAATAATACAGTATAAACAAGTCTATATACAATGTGAGCAAATGAGGTGAGAAGGGAGGTAAAGGCAAAAAAAAGGCCATGGTGGCAAAGTAAATACAATATAGCAAGTAAAACACTGGAATGGTAGTTTTGCAATGGAAGAATGTGCAAAGGAGAAATAAAAATAATGGGGTGCAAAGGAGCAAAATAAATAAATAAATTAAATACAGTTGGGAAAGAGGTAGTTGTTTGGGCTAAATTATAGGTGGGCTATGTACAGGTGCAGTAATCTGTGAGCTGCTCTGACAGTTGGTGCTTAAAGCTAGTGAGGGAGATAAGTGTTTCCAGTTTCAGAGATTTTTGTAGTTCGTTCCAGTCATTGGCAGCAGAGAACTGGAAGGAGAGGCGGCCAAAGAAAGAATTGGTTTTGGGGGTGACTAGAGAGATATACCTGCTGGAGCGTGTGCTACAGGTGGGAGATGCTATGGTGACCAGCGAGCTGAGATAAGGGGGGACTTTACCTAGCAGGGTCTTGTAGATGACATGGAGCCAGTGGGTTTGGCGACGCGTATGAAGCGAGGGCCAGCCAACGAGAGCGTACAGGTCGCAATGGTGGGTAGTATATGGGGCTTTGGTGACAAAACGGATTGCACTGTGATAGACTGCATCCAATTGGTTGAGTAGGGTATTGGAGGCTATTTTGTAAATGACATCGCCAAAGTCGAGGATTGGTAGGATGGTCAGTTTTACAAGGGTATGTTTGGCAGCATGAGTGAAGGATGCTTTGTTGCAAAATAGGAAGCCAATTCTAGATTTAACTTTGGATTGGAGATGTTTGATATGGGTCTGGAAGGAGAGTGTCTGTGTCCTGTGTACTCTCCCATCCCCTGGTTCCTAGCTCCTCACTGCTCTGTAACCTTCTGTAGATAATGCACCCTTTATGGCTTACACTCATGGAAAGTCCCTGTGTGTGTGTGTGTGTGTGTGTGTGTGTGTGTGTGTGTGTGTGTGTGTGTGTGTGTGTGTGTGTGTGTGTGTGTGTGTGTGTGTGTGTGTGTGTGTGTGTGTGTGTGTGTGTGTGTGTGTTCTACTGTGCGTGTCTGCTACGCATACAGAGTGGATCAAACACTTAACCTCCAGACCCTCAAAATACAGCTCTGTCTTATTGGACATGAACCCTCCTCCTTTCCCTCTCATCCCTCTGTCTTACCCTTTTCCTTTCCCTCTCATCCCTCTGTCTCACCCTCCTCCTTTCCCACTCATCCCTCTGTCTCACCCTCCTCCTTTCCCTCTCATCCCTCTGTCTCAACCTCCTCCTTTCCCTCTCATCCCTCTGTCTTACCCTCCTCCTTTCCCTCTCATGTCTGCATGTCTTGAGGCTGGTTTTATGGTCAATATTCCCTCACACTACTGAGCCGTGTGTTTCTGCTTGTCCTCCTGCTGATGACACACACTGAGATGAGGAATCAGGATCTAAACTGCTGACTCACACAAAAACATTGAGAGAGAGAGGAAGCGAGAGAAAGAGAGATTTCAACAAAGACTATGAGGGTCTGTCTCGTCCTCCTGGAGTGTCTGAGGGTCTGTCTCGTCCACCTGGAGTGTCTGAGGGTCTGTCTGGTGCTCCTGGAGTGTCTGAGGGTCTGTCTAGTCCTCCTGGAGTGTCTGAGAGTCTGTCTGGTCCTCCAACAGATGGCTGAGCAGCCCCTCCATCTCTCCCCTCTCTCACACACACACACACACACACACACACACACACACACACACACACACACACACACACACACACACACACACACACACACACACACACACACACACACACACACACACAGCGAGTTATGGAAAAAATTTATTTCATACAAGACTCTTTGACTATCATTCTCTTTCATATGATAAAAAAAGGAAATTTTCAATATCTCAGAATCATTTTAGTGTGGAAGGGAACAAGAGTCCTCCTTTATCTATCATCACACTAGGCGAGACCCAAATGCAGACACAGGAGGCAGATGGTTGGAGTTTAAGATTTTTAATAAATCCAAAGGGAATTGGCAAGAGAATGGCCGTGGACAGGCAAAAGTCATAACCAGAGTGGCAGGAGGTCCAGGAGGTACAGAGTGGCAGGAGGTCCAGGAGGTACAGAGTGGCAGGCAGGCTTGAGGTCAAGGCAGGCAGAATGGTCAGGCAGGTGGGTACAGAGTCCAGGAGGTACAGAGTGGCAGGCAGGCTTGAGGTCAAGGCAGGCAGAATGGTCAGGCAGGTGGGTACAGAGTCCAGGAGGTACAGAGTGGCAGGCAGGCTTGAGGTCAAGGCAGGCAGAATGGTCAGGCAGGTGGGTACAGAGTCCAGGAGGTACAGAGTGGCAGGAGGTCCAGGAGGTACAGAGTGGCAGGCAGGCTTGAGGTCAAGGCAGGCAGAATGGTCAGGCAGGTGGGTACAGAGTCCAGGAGGTACAGAGTGGCAGGCAGGCTTGAGGTCAAGGCAGGCAGAATGGTCAGGCAGGTGGGTACAGAGTCCAGGAGGTACAGAGTGGCAGGCAGGCTTGAGGTCAAGGCAGGCAGAATGGTCAGGCAGGTGGGTACAGAGTCCAGGAGGTACAGAGTGGCAGGCAGGCTTGAGGTCAAGGCAGGCAGAATGGTCAGGCAGGTGGGTACAGAGTCCAGGAGGTACAGAGTGGCAGGCAGGCTTGAGGTCAAGGCAGGCAGAATGGTCAGGCAGGTGGGTACAGAGTCCAGGAGGTACAGAGTGGCAGGCAGGCTTGAGGTCAAGGCAGGCAGAATGGTCAGGCAGGTGGGTACAGAGTCCAGGAGGTACAGAGTGGCAGGCAGGCTTGAGGTCAAGGCAGGCAGAATGGTCAGGCAGGTGGGTACAGAGTCCAGGAGGTACAGAGTGGCAGGCAGGCTTGAGGTCAAGGCAGGCAGAATGGTCAGGCAGGTGGGTACAGAGTCCAGGAGGTACAGAGTGGCAGGCAGGCTTGAGGTCAAGGCAGGCAGAATGGTCAGGCAGGTGGGTACAGAGTCCAGGAGGTACAGAGTGGCAGGCAGGCTTGAGGTCAAGGCAGGCAGAATGGTCAGGCAGGTGGGTACAGAGTCCAGGAGGTACAGAGTGGCAGGCAGGCTTGAGGTCAAGGCAGGCAGAATGGTCAGGCAGGTGGTACAGAGTCCAGGAGGTACAGAGTGGCAGGCAGGCTTGAGGTCAAGGCAGGCAGAATGGTCAGGCAGGTGGGTACAGAGTCCAGGAGGTACAGAGTGGCAGGCAGGCTTGAGGTCAAGGCAGGCAGAATGGTCAGGCAGGTGGGTACAGAGTCCAGGAGGTACAGAGTGGCAGGCAGGCTTGAGGTCAAGGCAGGCAGAATGGTCAGGCAGGTGGGTACAGAGTCCAGGAGGTACAGAGTGGCAGGCAGGCTTGAGGTCAAGGCAGGCAGAATGGTCAGGCAGGTGGGTACAGAGTCCAGGAGGTACAGAGTGGCAGGCAGGCTTGAGGTCAAGGCAGGCAGAATGGTCAGGCAGGTGGGTACAGAGTCCAGGAGGTACAGAGTGGCAGGCAGGCTTGAGGTCAAGGCAGGCAGAATGGTCAGGCAGGTGGGTACAGAGTCCAGGAGGTACAGAGTGGCAGGCAGGCTTGAGGTCAAGGCAGGCAGAATGGTCAGGCAGGTGGGTACAGAGTCCAGGAGGTACAGAGTGGCAGGCAGGCTTGAGGTCAAGGCAGGCAGAATGGTCAGGCAGGTGGGTACAGAGTCCAGGAGGTACAGAGTGGCAGGCAGGCTTGAGGTCAAGGCAGGCAGAATGGTCAGGCAGGTGGGTACAGAGTCCAGGAGGTACAGAGTGGCAGGCAGGCTTGAGGTCAAGGCAGGCAGAATGGTCAGGCAGGTGGGTACAGAGTCCAGGAGGTACAGAGTGGCAGGCAGGCTTGAGGTCAAGGCAGGCAGAATGGTCAGGCAGGTGGGTACAGAGTCCAGGAGGTACAGAGTGGCAGGCAGGCTTGAGGTCAAGGCAGGCAGAATGGTCAGGCAGGTGGGTATAGAGTCCAGGAGGTACAGAGTGGCAGGCAGGCTTGAGGTCAAGGCAGGCAGAATGGTCAGGCAGGTGGGTACAGAGTCCAGGAGGTACATAGTGGCAGGCAGGCTTGAGGTCAAGGCAGGCAGAATGGTCAGGCAGGTGGGTACAGAGTCCAGGAGGTACAGAGTGGCAGGCAGGCTTGAGGTCAAGGCAGGCAGAATGGTCAGGCAGGTGGGTACAGAGTCCAGGAGGTACAGAGTGGCAGGCAGGCTTGAGGTCAAGGCAGGCAGAATGGTCAGGCAGGTGGGTACAGAGTCCAGGAGGTACAGAGTGGCAGGCAGGCTTGAGGTCAAGGCAGGCAGAATGGTCAGGCAGGTGGGTACAGAGTCCAGGAGGTACATAGTGGCAGGCAGGCTTGAGGTCAAGGCAGGCAGAATGGTCAGGCAGGTGGGTACAGAGTCCAGGAGGTACAGAGTGGCAGGCAGGCTTGAGGTCAAGGCAGGCAGAATGGTCAGGCAGGTGGGTACAGAGTCCAGGAGGTACAGAGTGGCAGGCAGGCTTGAGGTCAAGGCAGGCAGAATGGTCAGGCAGGTGGGTACAGAGTCCAGGAGGTACAGAGTGGCAGGCAGGCTTGAGGTCAAGGCAGGCAGAATGGTCAGGCAGGTGGGTACAGAGTCCAGGTGGGTACAGAGTCCTGGAGGTACAGAGTCCAGGTGGGTACAGAGTCCAGGAGGTACAGAGTCCAGGAGGTACAGAGTCCAGGTGGGGTACAGAGTCCAGGTGGGTACAGAGTCCAGGTGGGTACAGAGTCCAGGAGGTACAGAGTCCGGGAGGTACAGAGTCCAGGTGGGTACAGAGTCCTGGTGGGTACAGAGTCCAGGTGGGTACAGAGTCCAGGTGGGTACAGAGTCCAGGAGGTACAGAGTCCAGGTGTGTACAGAGTCCAGGTGGGTACAGAGTCCAGGTGGGTACAGAGTCCAGGAGGTTACAGAGTCCAGGAGGTACAGAGTCCAGGTGGGTACAGAGTCCAGGAGGTACAGAGTACAGAGTCGGGGTACAGAGTCCAGGTGGGTACAGAGTCCAGGAGGTACAGAGTCCAGGTGGGTACAGAGTCCAGGAGGGTACAGAGTCCAGGTGGGTACAGAGTCCAGGTGGGTACAGAGTCCAGGTGGGTACAGAGTGGCAGGCAGGCTTGAGGTCAAGGCAGGCAGAATGGTCAGGCAGGTGGGTACAGAGTCCAGGAGGTACAGAGTGGCAGGCAGGCTTGAGGTCAAGGCAGGCAGAATGGTCAGGCAGGTGGGTACAGAGTCCAGAAGGTACAGAGTGGCAGGCAGGCTTGAGGTCAAGGCAGGCAGAATGGTCAGGCAGGTGGGTACAGAGTCCAGGAGGTACAGAGTGGCAGGCAGGCTTGAGGTCAAGGCAGGCAGAATGGTCAGGCAGGTGGGTACAGAGTCCAGGAGGTACAGAGTGGCAGGCAGGCTTGAGGTCAAGGCAGGCAGAATGGTCAGGCAGGTGGGTACAGAGTCCAGGAGGTACAGAGTGGCAGGCAGGCTTGAGGTCAAGGCAGGCAGAATGGTCAGGCAGGTGGGTACAGAGTCCAGGAGGTACAGAGTGGCAGGCAGGCTTGAGGTCAAGGCAGGCAGAATGGTCAGGCAGGTGGGTACAGAGTCCAGGAGGTACAGAGTGGCAGGCAGGCTTGAGGTCAAGGCAGGCAGAATGGTCAGGCAGGTGGGTACAGAGTCCAGGTGGGTACAGAGTCCTGGAGGTACAGAGTCCAGGTGGGTACAGAGTCCAGGAGGTACAGAGTCCAGGAGGTACAGAGTCCAGGTGGGTACAGATTCCAGGTGGGTACAGAGTCCAGGTGGGTACAGAGTCCAGGAGGTACAGAGTCCAGGAGGTACAGAGTCCAGGTGGGTACAGAGTCCTGGTGGGTACAGAGTCCAGGTGGGTACAGAGTCCAGGTGGGTACAGAGTCCAGGTGGGTACAGAGTCCAGGTGGGTACAGAGTCCAGGAGGTACAGAGTCCAGGTGTGTACAGAGTCCAGGTGGGTACAGAGTCCAGGTGGATACAGAGTCCAGGAGGTACATAGTCCAGGAGGTACAGAGTCCAGGTGGGTACAGAGTCCAGGAGGTACAGAGTCCAGGTGGGTACAGAGTCCAGGTGGGTACAGAGTCCAGGTGGGTACAGAGTCCAGGAGGTACAGAGTCCAGGTGGGTACAGAGTCCAGGAGGTACAGAGTCCAGGTGGGTACAGAGTCCAGGTGGGTACAGAGTCCAGGTGGGTACAGAGTCCAGGTGGGTACAGAGTCCTGGTGGGTACAGAGTCCTGGTGGGTACAGAGTCCTGTTAGGACTAGAAAAAGGTTCAAATGCAAAGCAAGAAAAACAGGAAAAAATGATGGTTGGAAATACAAGAGGAACTGGCACAGAGAGATAGGAAACACAGGGATAATTAAACTGGGGAAATACAAGAGGAACTGGCACAGAGAGATAGGAAACACAGGGATAATTAAACTGGGGAAATACAAGACGAACTGGCACAGAGAGATAGGAAACACAGGGATAATTAAACTGGGGAAATACAAGACGAACTGGCACAGAGAGATAGGAAACACAGGGATAATTAAACTGGGGAAATACAAGACGAACTGGCACAGAGAGATAGGAAACACAGGGATAATTAAACTGGGGAAATACATGACGAACTGGCACAGAGAGATAGGAAACACAGGGATAATTAAACTGGGGAAATACAAGACGAACTGGCACAGAGAGATAGGAAACACAGGGATAATTAAACTGGGGAAATACAAGACGAACTGGCACAGAGAGATAGGAAACACAGGGATAATTAAACTGGGGAAATACAAGACGAACTGGCACAGAGAGATAGGAAACACAGGGATAATTAAACTGGGGAAATACAAGACGAACTGGCACAGAGAGATAGGAAACACAGGGATAATTAAACTGGGGAAATACAAGACGAACTGGCACAGAGAGATAGGAAACACAGGGATAATTAAACTGGGGAAATACAAGACGAACTGGCACAGAGAGATAGGAAACACAGGGATAATTAAACTGGGGAAATACAAGACGAACTGGCACAGAGAGATAGGAAACACAGGGATAATTAAACTGGGGAAATACAAGACGAACTGGCACAGAGAGATAGGAAACACAGGGATAATTAAACTGGGGAAATACAAGACGAACTGGCACAGAGAGATAGGAAACACAGGGATAATTAAACTGGGGAAATACAAGACGAACTGGCACAGAGAGATAGGAAACACAGGGATAATTAAACTGGGGAAATACAAGACGAACTGGCACAGAGAGATAGGAAACACAGGGATAATTAAACTGGGGAAATACAAGACGAACTGGCACAGAGAGATAGGAAACACAGGGATAATTAAACTGGGGAAAACAAGCGACACCTGGAGGGGGTGTGACATTATTAGAAAAATCTGATCTCTTTCATTGGAAAGCCTTGTTCATATTGGAAGTTTGAAGTGGCTCAAATCCCCCAAAAATGTTTCCTGCTTTGAATATTCAAAGAACTGAGAAACATCCATGGCAGGCATTGTAACTTGCTACATAACTTCTGAGTGATTGGAAGCAGGAGCACCACCTCCAATCAGGCTACACCACTTCGCACACAACCGTCGTTACTATGACAACTAGCGTAGCCATGTCAGCAAATGACTGCTGTCTGAACACAGCACATCTGATTTGGTCACTTGTATCTTGCTGTTTGGACAGTCAGTATTCTAAAACAGATGTTTTTGTTTACTTATTTGAGCAGTGTGAACATGGCTTTAGAGACAGACAGGTGTCTGGGGGAAACTACCTAACCTTGAGGCAATACTGTTGAAATTTTCTACAGATAGACAGGGTGTGTGTGTATGTTTGTATGTGTGTTTGTATGTGTGTGTGTGTGTGTGTGTGTGTGTGTGTGTGTGTGTGTGTGTGTGTGTGTGTGTGTGTGTGTGTGTGTGTGTGTGTGTGTGTGTGTGTGTGTGTGTGTGTGTGTGATGTGTTGTGTGTGTGTGTGTGTGTGTGTGTGTGTGTGTGTGTGTGTGTGATTGTGTATGTTTGTATGTTTGTGTGTGTGTGTGTGTGTGCATGTGTGTGTGTGTGTGTGTGTGTGTGTGTGTGTGTGTGTGTGTGTGTGTGTGTGTGTGTGTGTGATTGTGTGTGTGATTGTGTGTGTGATTGTGTTTACACAGACAGATGAGGTGTTATTTAACAGGGGGTTGAGTACTTAAGGCTGATGGATTGGATGTAGAAAAACAAGGACGACTAGACTGCTTATTTGGACAAGGATCATACAAGGCTATAGACTGGGAGGTAAGGAATGTGTTTGTCTGTGTGAGTGAGTGTGTGTGTGAGTGTGTGTGTGTTTGTGGTGGTATGTGCTGATTGGGGAGGAGGAGGAGGGGCAGGCATAGTAAACTTTGACCCAGTTCTGAGAGACATCATGGGTAGAGGTAATTTGGTTCACAACAAACAGTTCACGCATGTTTTTACTAATTTAACGTTTATTTTGACAGGGAGACATGCTGAGACCAAGGTCTCTTTCTCAGATGAGCCCTGCATACATGTCAGTAGACATCAATACACATCAATACACATCAATAAACATCAAGTCTGATTCAATGCCATGATCCCATTAGTAGTATTCGGCCCCCTTCACACTCAAGTTGTACAACTAATGTAGAATGCATTTGGCACAATGATACAACAGAGAGTTTTTCTGTGCAAATATAATGACAAAATCACTGTGGAGTCAAACCTTGTGCTTGTCATTGTGGGGACCACAGCTGACTTCAGGTCATTCTATCACAACAGCCCATCCTATCATATGAACATGTCGCACATGAAGTGTCTGCCACATGTAGATAACATATAGACTACTTGTTCCCATCTGTTAGTACAGACACAACATTTTTGCTGAGATCACAAATCCCCCTGGGTGAGGAAGGTACAGTAGAAGGCAAGCCAGTGGGGTGATGTTCTGTAGCTCTGTCCGGACTGTCAGAAATGCAAAGGTAAATCAAACACTCTCTGTTTGATTAGTAGGTACAGAACACGGGGGAGGAACCCTAGTTTATGGATGTTTCGACAGTCAAGAATTAATCCACACACTTATATTGTCTACTGCATTGTTGGGTGTGGCACTTGCAAGAAAGGCATTTCACTGTACTTGTGAATGTGACATTAAAACTTGAAACACACACACACGCACATGCACACGCACACACACACACACACACACACACACACACACACACACACACACACACACACACACACACACACACACACACACACACACACACATACACACATACACGTGTTCTCTCCTCTTCTGCTGACAGAGCATCTGTAGAGGGTAATGAAAGCCTGTCAGTGAGAAGACCTGTCAGTGAGAAGATCTGTCAGTGAGAAGGCCTGTCAGTGAGAAGGCCTGTCAGTGAGAAGGTCTGGCTGGGAGAAGACCTGTCAGTGAGAAGGTCTGTCAGTGAGAAGGTCTGTCAGTGAGAAGGCCTGTCAGTGAGAAGGCCTGTCAGTGAGAAGGTCTGTCAGTGAGAAGGTCTGTCAGTGAGAAGGCCTGTCAGTGAGAAGGTCTGTCAGTGAGAAGGTCTGTCAGTGAGAAGGTCTGTCAGTGAGAAGGTCTGTCAGTGAGAAGGCCTGTCAGTGAGAAGGCCTGTCAGTGAGAAGGTCTGTCAGTGAGAAGGTCTGTCAGTGAGAAGGTATGTCAGTGAGAAGGCCTGTCAGTGAGAAGGTCTGTCAGTGAGAAAGTCTGTCAGTGAGAAGGCTTGTCAGTGAGAAGGCCTGTCAGTGAGAAGGTCTGTCAGTGAGAAGGCCTGTCAGTGAGAAGGCCTGTCAGTGAGAAGGTCTGTCAGTGAGAAGGTCTGTCAGTGAGAAGGTCTGTCAGTGAGAAGGCCTGTCAGTGAGAAGGCCTGTCAGTGAGAAGGTCTGTCAGTGAGAAGGTCTGTCAGTGAGAAGGCCTGTCAGTGAGAAGGTCTGTCAGTGAGAAGGCCTGTCAGTGAGAAGGCCTGTCAGTAAGAAGGCCTGTCAGTGAGAAGGTCTGTCAGTGAGAAGGCCTGTCAGTGAGAAGGTCTGTCAGTGAGGCACAGGATGCCTATACACGGAGCTGTCACGCTGGGCTTGATGATTAACAGACCGTAGAACAATGGCATGGATGGTGGATCTGTTTTGAATGTGCACAACATCTTAGTGGTTTACGTGCTGTGTTAAGCTTTGAGAGATCATTTGAGGTTGTTTGAGGATAGAATGTGTTTGAGGATAGAATCCATCGGCAAGATAGAGAAAGAGAAGATTAGATTTGGGTAGCTAGGGGAATCTCTTCCATTTAGACCAGTCAGACATCACAAGACCTGCCATAGACCTGGTCCCCCTCTGCTTTTACAGCACTGAGGCATTTTAATAGATATTATGATGAACTAATGATCATTAAGGTAAGTGTGGAAAAGGACTGCTCAGCTCTGTGCATCATAGCGTAGCTTATCTATCTGGATGGCAGCATCCCATGTAGTGGGTTTAAAAAAATAATATATATATTTATCCGTTATTTTACCAGGTAAGTTGACTGAGAACACGTTCTCATTTACAGCAACGACCTGGGGAATAGTTACAGGTTAGATGAGGGGGATTAATGAGCCAATTGTAAACTGGGGGTTATTAGGTGGCTGGTTAGCTGTTAGCGTTCTAGCTAGCTAGCGGCTGTCATGTGATGGTAAAGGTCCCACCCCATTGCACATGTGTGCAGTGTCTGAGTGTTAAAACACTCCACAGTAACTTACATTCTCACTATACAGGCGAGACAGATCTGCATCACTACACCACACTCAATAAATCAACTCTTTCTGGGTTTCATGCTAAACTACACCAGTTAATAGGAAGTGCAGGCTGCATGCATATCTTATCTCTCTACTGCACTGCATGGCGTACTAGTCATTTGCATGTTGAGTGAAGTCATCATTTAGCGGTCTCTCTCCCCGCAGTCAAGCACCATTAACAAAGCCTCTCACCCCTTACGCAAGCTCAGTTACATCACATGACAGCCGCTAGATAGCAGAACGCTAACAGCTAACCAGCCACAGTAAGCTAATTAGGGGTTGATAAAGAAATGTTGTAAGGGAATTACAAACTTCAGAAGCCTTTTTCTTAATATGCATATTTCTCAAAAACTCCGTTTTCCCGAGTCTGCACAGAACTACCAGGAACTTAGATCAATGGAAACACTCAAGTGTTTAATCCTGTATCTCTCTTGACCCATTCCTGAAAATAGTCATGCCCTCTAAACCTTCCAGCTGTCTACTGGACCCTATTCCAACTAAACTACTGAAAGAGCTGCTTCCTGTGCTTGGCCCTCCTATGTTGAACATAATACATGGCTCCCTATCCACCAAATTCACTAAAAGTGACAGTAATAGAGCCTCTCTTGAAAAAGCCAAACCTTGACACGGAAAAACAATATATACAGTACCTACACATACGCTACGGTCACAAGAAGCAGGCTTCCTTATTCTTCCTAGAATTTCTAAGCTAACAGCTGGAGGCAGGGCTTTCTCCTATAGAGCAAAATTTTTATGGAATGGTCTGTCTATCCATGTGAGAGATCTCAACCTTTAACTCTTTACTTAAGACTCTTCTCTTCAGTAGGTCTATGATTGAGTGTAGTCTGGCCCAGGAGTGTGAAGGTGAACAGAAAGGCACTGGAGCAATGAACCGCCCTTGCTGTCTCTGCCTGGCCGGTTCCCCCCTCTCCAATGGGATTCTCAGCTCTGACCCTATTATGAGGGGTGAGTCACTGGCTTGCTTGCGCTCTTCCATCCTTCCTGTCCTCGGGCTTGTGCGGTGGGGAAGATCTTCGTGGGCTATAATCGTCCTTGTCTCAGGGTAGTAAGTTAGTGGTCTGTGATATCCCTTTAGTGGGGTGGGGCTGTGCTTTGGCAAAGTGGGTGGGGAAATATCCTGCCTGGTTGGCCCTGTCTGTGGGTGACTTTGGATGGGTCCACGTCTCAGTCTCCAGTATCTATGCTGCAATAGTCTATGTGCCTGCTGTCTCACCCTCTGAATAACCTCTGGCTATGAAAGGTCCACTGACATTTACCCTGAGGTGCTGACTTTTTGCACCCTCTATAACCACTGTGATTATTATCTCACCCTGCTGGTCATCTATGAATGTTTGAACATCTTGAAGAATGATCTATCCTTAATTAATGGCTATGTACTCTTATGATCTCCACCTGGCATCACCAGAAGAGGACTGGCCAACCCTCAAAGCCTGGTTCCTCTCTATGTTTGTTCCTAGGTTCCTGCCTTTCTAGGGAGTTTTTCCTAGCTGCCGTGCTTCTACATCTGTATTGCTTGCTGTTTGGGGTTTTAGGCAGGGTTTATTTATGAGGACTTTGTGACAACTGCTGATTGAAAAGGGCTTTATAAATAAAATGGATTGATTGATTGATTGATTTAAAGGAAAGTTCTCCTGCAACAGGGGGATCAAATTAAGATCTTAAATCTGTACTCAGAGTTCAAAGGTTATAAAACAACCCTGGGGTGAATGGATTTTGATCCCATTACTGAGGGTACTGAGAGACAGACAACCTTGAAGACTAGTCTTCTGCTTACCATAACTATGCAACAAGCCATCACAGTTTCACTGCAGAATTAGACGTTTCTCCACGTTTCTCCAAAAGTGTTTTAAACACTGTATTGACTCCTCCTGCCAGCATCGTTCCGTTTCTCCAAATGTTCAATTTCAAAGTGTTTTTAAGGGTTACGTTCTGGTATAGGGCTAAAACATGACGTTTAGGCATTCATCCCAAGTGGTTCATTTAAGGGTTAAGGTTTGGGATAGGGTTTGAACATGACGTTTAGGCATTCATCCCAAGTGGTTCATTTAAGGGTTAAGGTTTGGGATAGGGTTTGAACACGAGACCTTTGATCCACAGTCATTATGGTACACAGTCATTATGTAATAAAGCACACTGTTGCCCATAGTGGCCGGTTTTGAAGGCATTTCACGATGTCCAATTTCAAAGTCACTCTTGAGCAATCTGCCTGGACATGGACCATGGGTTTAAATACTTCACACATATTTTAAAGTGTATTCTTTAACTGTAAATAGCAGAGAGTATATTAAACTGTAATGGTTCTGGCTGTGCGTATTGGAGTTTGTGTGTTGGGCTATGTATTTGTTTTAGTGTGGGTGGTAGAATGGAAAACTTACTGTATGTCAGGGGTGTTAAATTATTGAACAAAGTTATCACCATGAGTGTAGTCATTCAGATAGATTTGAGTGTGTACTCTTAATTGTGTGTTTACTTGTCTGTGTGTGTGTACTAATGTAAGGATGTGCATTAGGTGTGTACCAGCAGCTGTTGAATTATTGAACAAACCATTATCACTTTGGCAGATTGTGGTATTTGCAGTTCGATTAGTGTTGCCCTGACAATAATGGGTCTCAACATTACCCCTTTGGAAGAACAGGGTAACAACTTTGTCAGTTTTACTTAAGGATCCTCTTAAGGATTGGACCCTTTTTTTTCAATTTTCACCTAAAATGACATATCCAAATCTAAATGCCTGTAGCTCAGGACCTGAAGCAACGATATGCATATTCTTGTTACCACTTGAAAGGAAACACTTTGAAGTTTGTGGAAATGTGAAAGAAATGTAGGAGAATACAACACAATAGATCTGGTAAAAGATAAAAAGAAAATTGCACCATCATCTTTGAAATGCAAGAGAAAGGCCATAATGTATTATTCCAGCCCTGGTGCAATTTAGATATTCACCACAAGATGGCAGTAGTGTATGTGCAAAGGTTTAGGCTGACCCAATGAACCATTGCATTTCTGTTCAAAATTTTGTATCAAGAATGCCCAAATGTGCCTAATTTGTGCCTAACTTTTCATGTTCAAAACTGCGCACCCTCCTCAAACAATAGCATGGTATTCTTTCACTGTAATAGCTACTGTCAATTGGACAGCGCAGTTAGATTAACAAGAATATTTGAGCTTTCTGCCAATATCACATATGTCTATGTCCTGGGAAATGTTCTTGTTACTTACAACCTCATGCTAATCGCTTTAGCCTACGTTAGCTCAACTGTCCCGCAGCGGACCCACCAATCCTAAAGACACACACACACACGCAAACTCACGTGCATACACACATGCGCACACACACACACACACACATATGTCCCATGTCCCCACGTCCTGCAACGCTTCTGATCTTTGTATCCCAGGGGGGTGGAGAGACACAGTAGGATAAAGGAACTTGCCACCATTTCACTGTCTGCCCTTTTTTTTGCCTTGAGTGATGGATGAACTAACCATGTATCCTGTGTACACGCACACACACACACACGCACACACACACACACACACACACACACACACACACACACACACACACACACACACACACACACACACACACACACACACACACACACACACACACACACAGCTTTGGGGCACTAAAAGAACCACGAGGGAGTGTTTTTCAGCAGTGGCCATGTCAGAATATGTGCTTACACCATAGCAACATGTGCTGGCTCAACAGTATTACAGAGAACGGCTGTCCTTTAATGTCTCTAAAGACTAGAGATTAAACAACAGTCTCACACACACACACCCACGCACAGAGGAGGTGGCTGTTGGGTTGAGGTGGTACTATTAAGTGTAATGTACAGATGTAGCATCTTAATTTGATCAGCCTGTTGCAGGAAAAGTAAAACTTGTGATGTATTTGAGGTTCAAAAAAGGCTTTTCCACTTTTAAAATGTCCAACTTGATTGGAACACTGTAACAACCCCTACAAAAATGTCCATTAATTATAATCCATGTAATAATTCACATTTCCTGTTGCTGCAGGATAATTTCCCTGCTTTAGCAAACTGGCTCATATTAAGGTTCGACATCTGTTTTTATGTATGCATGTGTGTGTGTGTGTAATGTCTAAACATACGTTTGTTTATGTTTACGTAACCAAGGGTGTGAGAGTGCCTCTCCTCTCACACAGAGGTGGTGAAGAACAGCTGAGGCGATGGAGGGTAACTGCAGCTCCCTGGAGAGATATGTGAGAGAAGTGTGTGTATGTGTGTACCACATGTTTACATAACCTGGGGTGTGAGAGGGTATTTCCTGTTACTCAGACATAGGAGAGAACAGCTGAGGGTAACTCTGATCCTCTATGGTTGGATGTGCGGTATCTGGGATACGTGTCTGGCCTTTCCCTCGGTGTCGGAAACCTTTTACTCCAGGTTTAGAGTCACCTCTGACCCCTCTTTACCACACTGAGGTCCACATCCCTTGACTCCTAGGAACCTGACAGGCATTACACAACACAACAGAATAACAAAAACATGATCTCTCTCTGATGAACTGACCCTGAACACAGGGGCGCCCCAGGGGTGTGTCCTTTCACCGTTGTTGTTCTCTATCTACACTAACAAACTGAAAATCCGAGGAAACAATGTGAGGCTTTTCAAGTACGCGGATGACATGGCTCTGGTAGGATTATTTTTAAAGATGCTACGTCAGATGGGGACAGCTATTTTAAATAGCAACAACCTTCAAGAATGGTGTCGGTCAAGTGTGACTGTGTGACTGTTTCCACATCAACGTGGAAAAGACAAAGGTGCTGATCCTCAATGGCAACAACTTACCAATGTCCCAACCTGTCTCTCTGAATGACCAACCAGTGGAGGTGGTTGAGTGTTTTAAATACCTAGGCACACAAATTGATAATAAGCTGAGTTTTAAAGAGAATTCAGACTGTATTTTTTAAAAGCAAGCCATGCCTGTTCTTAATCAGGAAATGAAAGGGGTTTGGGGTCAGCCAGGATCTTCTGGAGAGGGTGTACAGCAGCTTGGTGGAGAGCATCCTCACGTTCAATATGACAGTCTGCTATGGTAATCTGAGTGTGAGGAGCAAAAGCAAACTGACCAAAATAGTAAACACAGCCAGCAAAATAATTGGCTGACCACAGGCACAGTTGAGCATTCTGTTCCACAAGGCAACTAAAAATAAGGTACTAGAAAAGAAGGTCATAGAAAAGAACGCACTAACGAAAAGAAGGTACTAGAAAAGAAGGTCCTAGAAAAGAAGGCACTAAAGAAAAGAAGGTACTAAAGAAAAGAAGGTCCTAGAAAAGACGGTCCTAGAAAATAAGGTACTAAAGAAAGGAAGGTACTAGAAAAGAAGGTACTAAAGAAAAGAAGGTACTAAAGAAAAGAAGGTACTAAAGAAAGAAGGTCCTCGAAAAGAAGGTCCTAGAAAAGAAGGTACTAAAGAAAGGAAGGTACTAAAGAAAAGAAGGTCCTAGAAAAGAAGGTACTAAAGAAAATAAGGTCCTAGAAAAGAAGGTACTAAAGAAAAGAAGGTCCTAGAAAAGAAGGTACTAAAGAAAGGAAGGTACTAAAGAAAAGAAAGTCCTAGAAAAGCAGGTACTAAAGAAAAGAAGGTACTAGAAAAGAAGGTACTAAAGAAAAGAAGGTACTAGAAAAGAAGGTCCTATAAAAGAAGGTACTTGAAAAGAAGGTACTCAAGAAAAGAAGGTACTAAAGAAAAGAAGGTACTAAAGAAAATAAAGTACTAAATGCAAAGTAAATTGTATCAGTATATGTACTTATCTATCTAGTGAAGTTGGGGACAGTTGTGAGTGAATGTATTAATGTCCTCTATGTTTTTAGTGGAACCAACATGATGGACTGACTGGTTTAAATGTGTATGATGTGACAATGTGTGTGTATGTGATCATTTTAATGAAGGTGATGCCAAAGAAACATGCTGGATGGACAATAAAGTTCTCTCTCTCTCTCTCTCTCTCTCTCTCTCTCTCTCTCTCTGTCTCTCTCTCTCTGTCTCTCTCTCTCTCTCTCCCTCTCTCTCTCTCTCTCACTTTCTCTATCTCTCTCTCTCTCTCTCTCTCTCTCTCTCTCTCTCTCCTCTCTCTCTCTCTCTCTCTCTCTCTCTCTCTCTCTCTCCTCTCCCTCTCTCTCTCTCTCCCTCTCTCTCTCTCCTCTCTCTCTCTCTCTCTCTCTCTCTGTCTCTCTCTCTCTGTCTCTCTCTCTCTCTCTCTCTCTCTCTCTCTCTCCTCTCTCTCTCTCTCTCTCTCTCCTCTCTCTCTCTCTCTCTCCCTCTGTCTCCCTTCTCTCTCTCTGTCTCTCTCTCTCTCCTCTCTCTCTCCCTCTCTCTCTCTCTCTCTCTCTCTCCCTCTCTCTCTCTCTCTCTCTCTCTCTCTCTCTCTCTCTCAGAGGTTGTTGACATTGAATTCCAGCACAAGATTGTTTTGTTGACAGATTGTTGTTATAAAGAGTATGAATGTGAATGTGTGAATGGGTGGAGCACGATACAACTTTTAAATGTCAAGTCAAAAAGAAACACACTACACACACACTGCTGTGTGACTGTTCTTTTGTGGCACTGGTGTTTTCAAGGTGGAAGCCGGTCTGTAAGTGTTGGGAAGGGGCGTGGTAACCTGTCACCTAAAACCACTTAAATCACAAAGAGACAGGCACTCTTTTAACCCAATACTGATCTGTGAATCTCTCTGCTTTATGTTTTTATTTTCATTTCTTCCCTTCTGTTCCTTTATTTCTATACATCTGCTAATGACCTCTACTCCTGCATCGTTTATCTCTCTCCTTCCTTCTCTCTTTCCATCGCTCTCTTTCTTCAACTAGGGTATCCTCTCATGTGAAGGATCCTTTGTCTCCAGATTAAGAGGTTTGGCTGGGTGATCCCTAATCATCTCTTCATTTTTTGTTATTTATCTTCAGGAGAGGGGGAGAGATGAGAGGGCTCCTTCGATTTTAATCTGGAGATCATTTTCCATAGGGGGCCCCAATCTGTGCCGTTGTAGTGTTACGTTCCCATAACTCAAACTCAAAATGTCATCGCTCACAGAAAAGGGAACTAACAAAGGAAATCACTTTGACAAACAAAACAAAACAGATAAGGGGTTCAAAGGGGGTTCTGCAAGGCAGAAAGTGTGTGTTTATGTGTGTGTGTGTTTCCTATTTAGGTAAGCAGGGGGGCACGGCAGAGTAATTAGAGGAATAGAAAGAGAGAGAGAGAGAGAGAGAGAGAGAGAGAGAGAGAGAGAGAGAGATAGAGAGAGCGAGAGAGAGAGAGAGAGAGAGAGAGAGAGAGCGAGAGGGAGCCTGACAATTTAAATTGGGAGAGATTATAGTATAGTCAAGATTTATTTTAAAGCCTTTGATCATTGGAAAAATAAAAAGTTGAAAGTAAATGCCTTTGAAATGGAAAAAAGAGGAACAGAATGGCCTCAAACTGTATCAATGCCATGGATTCACCTTGACTTTACGCTTGGTGAACTAAACCTCACGGTTCCCTGAAAGAAAGTGTATGTCTATACATGTGTGCTATCACACATCACACTCCTGGTTGCTTTGGTAACCATACCTTGAACCTTGCAACATGTGTTGCATGACACTGTAGCACTAATGCTTATCCTTGATGTCAGGCACATCCATATCAAGGTTGAACAGGGTGTCAACAGTACAACAGTGGAGGCTGCTGAGGGGAGGATGGCTCATTAATAATGGCCGGAATGGAGGTGAATGGAATGGTATATAAACACATGGTTTCCATCTGTTTGATACCATTCCATTACACTCAAATGTAGACATTATTATGAAGCCGTCCTCCCTTCACCAGCCTCCACTGCTGTATGATATCTGTTCACAGCCCTTCCTTACAAAGATGTATATCAATAGAGTGTTGAGCTAGCTGTGCGTATTAGCAGGTTGGAATAGCAGAGACAATACGGGTTTGAAAGTATATATTATATATAGAAGTCATTCTGCTGCACAGCTTCTATGACCCTCATTTATCTACCCACTCAATATTGAACCCACCGTATTCCCATCTCTTATCTGCCTTATCTGCACCACCCCCACAATCTCCACCCAACTCCCCCATTTCCCTTTTTCCCCCCCAAAAACACTGCCCAGTCCTAATCCCATCACATCTCCCACCACCCCCAAGTCCACCCAACTCCCATCCTCCCACCTGCCCAGTCCCAATCCCATCACATCTCCCCTTCCCACCCCCAAGTCCACCCAAC